>NW_015558725.1:13433-25185 GCF_001515605.1 Sinocyclocheilus anshuiensis | reverse complement strand
AAAACACCCTGGTTTAGAAGCCTCGCCCCTAGAGTTTACGACACGGAGAAAGTAAACCCGGCCAAAAAGAGGAAGTAATCTTGTGAAAGAGAAATTGATCTTACTCCAAAAACACCCGTTAACCTTGTAATTGCAAACAATTAGGCTACATTAATTTATGCAATTTATATGTATATTAAAATACTGGTAAATATAAACAGCCTATTTAGTTCCCCTCACTCTACAACAAATATTTTAAATTTAACGGTATTCAGAACAGAACAATAATTAAAAATAAGTAGTTATAAAATTATATATTAAACTATACAATAAAACACAAATTAGGCAAGTGGCATTCATTATAAACAGCATACAAATGTCAAGCAAAGCTGAAACGGCATTGGGCTCATGAGCCTGTCTCATTCCACAAGAATCCAAATGTTTCCATTTTTGCCATATTTGTCACATTTGTTTGCATAACTATTATTCATTATGTAGCCCAAACATGGCTTTATACTTCACTCATGTTCTAATATACGTGTAAAATCCTTCACATGTGCAAAAATGTTTGTTTGGGCGCTGCAAGCTGATTTTACAGCGGACCTAAAATAAACAATGTAACTTTTACACTGAACAAAATTATAAACGCAACACTTTTGTTTTTGCCCCCATTTTTCATGAGCTGAACTCAAAGATCTAAGACTTTTTCTATGTACACAAAAGGCCTTTTTCTCTCAAATATTGTTCACAAATCTGTCTAAATCTGTGTTAGTGACACTTCTCCTTTGCCCAAATAAGCCATCCACCTCACAGGTGTGGCATATCAAGATGCTGATTAGACAGCATGATTATTGCACAGGTGTGCCTTAGGCTTGCCACAATGAAAGGCCAAACACTGACAGCCCTCAAAGTGACTGAATAATCCTTTTATGCATCAGGTGGGATCGTGAAGCGCCAGTTTTTTCAAACCAGCTGTCCCGACCTTCCGATACTGCATGACGTTCGAAGCTTCAAATGTCGTCAATCATGTGGTGTTGTCATTTCGATACAAGCATCGGCACAGTGTGTGATACAATAGTGGTTTGAAAACTGCATTGGAGCTGCGGTATCAATTGTCCCATCACTAATGGATGGTGAAGTTTGATATCTTCTGAAGTTTTGGTGAACATTAACCTGTCTACTCATCTGAAGTACTTACCTGGATTCCCCTACCTGCCCTTCTGCCATCTGCAGTTCATCTGTCCTTATATCCTTATACCTGCAAGGGAAAGAGAACCCAATTATCATGAGAAGTCATTTGAACTCTTTATGAAAACTGGACACTTACCTGAGTTGCTGTTTGGAATTCCCCATAGGATCTTTCTGTTCGACTATCCTGCGAAAGCAGAAAGGACTGTTTAAGCTATGTTCCTTTATGTTATGATTAATGTCCAGTCTGAACGTACCTGCTTCAGTTTGCTTCTGCTGTATAAATAAACATATCCCAGTTAACTTACCTGTGCTTCTCCCGGCTTGTTGTGTGACAGAAGACCAGGCCAAACTTAACAGCATGAAGAAAGACCTGGCATTCGTCAATTTAACTCCTCAGGGTGGCGGTCGCAACCAGCCGAGAATCAACAGATTAATTTTTCAGAATGGCCGGGAACTTGAGAATTATGTCCAAGAATCCTGTATCAACCATATGTTACCTTCAAGTTGTGTTCTTCAAGTTCCCAGTCATTCCAGTTTACTTCCAACTTCTACAGTACATCTACACGAGAAATCCCCCCAGACCTGACCCCTAAAGCAATGCACAGGCAAGACGCGACTCCGGACCCTGACCAATGTTCAGTGAAGTCCCCAGTCCCTACTCTATTACTGTGCCTGAGATTATCCCAGAATGCTCTCCAGAGCTCAACTGGGAGCCCATGTCAAGCCCACCGGCCGCTCATCAGTCAAGTTCACCGGCTGCTACGAAGTCAAGCCCGCCGGTCGCGGCTCACTCAAGTCTGCCGGCCGTTCATCTGTCAAGCCCGCCAGCTGCGAATTACTCGAGCCCGCCGGCCGCCCTATTCACCCGTAACCAGAAGTGGTTGGCCTCTTCCTTGCCTGAGATTGCCCCCAGAGCTCGCTCCAGTGTCGGCTCCAGCCCCAGAGCTCGCTCCAGTGCCGGCTTCAGCCCCCAACAAGTGTCCTAAGCAGGCTTAAGCCTCCGACCAAACTCCAGTACAGGCCCCAGCCATTGACCAGTGTTCAGGTCACATTTCAGCCCTCGACCTGAGTCCAGTGAAGGCTCCAGCCTATGACCTGAGTCCCAGACATTGTGCAGTGAGTAGCCTGAGTGGAGGACCTATTTTAAATCCGTTTCCTAATAAATCTAGTACCCACATCACGGCCAGGAGTGCCAAACCCAGTCCCAGAGAATCCAGTTCTCTAGTTTCGGCCAGGAGGGCTGTTACCTGCTCAAGTGAATCCTGTTCCTTTGTCATGGCCAGGAGTGCCGTTCCAGAGGATCTAGTTCCCCAGTTTCGGCCAGAAGTGCCATTCCCAGTTCCAGAGGATCCAGTTCATTAGTCACGGCCCTTATATCTGCAAGGGAAAGAGAACCCAATTATCATGAGAAGCCATTTGAACTCTTTATGAAAACTGGACCTGAGTTGCTGTTTGGAATTCCCCATGGGATATTTCTGTTCGACTATCCTGCGAAAGCAGAAAGGACTGTTTAAGCTATCTTCCTTTATGTTATGATTAATGTCCAGTCTGAACATACCTGCTTCAGTTTGCTTCTGCTGTATAAATAAACATATCCCAGTTATCTTACCTGTGCTTCTCCCAGTCTGTTTTGTGACACTAAGATCCTTCTATTCTCTATTGAAACCCACAATAATATTTAAAATTTTAGTAAGCTTAATATAAATAAAATCATAATTTATTGGGTACTTTTAATTGGGAGGTGGCTGTCCTGAACTCTAACCCCTACATTTCAACTTAGGAAAATTATATTAATTTTCCCCCTCCATTATTGTTTTTAAAAATATATTTTTGATTCTTTTAAAAAGTGAAGTTCAAAAAAATATTTATTTTATATTTTCTTTGTAAATTATGAAACTTTGTTAAAAAGATGTGTCCCGCATTTTCCATGTCACTACCAAAACGGTGTATGTTTTAGTCTATTGGCTGAGACTGAAATTAACTACACCCCTACATTTATGATCAGGAAATATTTATGTCACTCTCTCTCATAGCTACAGGGTGAATAGATAGGCCCCATCATTTTGAGGTAAATGTGTTCAAAATCTGAAAATCTGTGTGTAACTCTAAGGAACTTCACTACCGAAGACCTTTTTTCTGCAATTAAGCACATTTTTTGGGAGTTATTCCATATTTAATTTTTATGTGTGTACAGCTGTTCAGAACTGTGCTAGCTAACCATGTGCTGATTAGCATCTTTGAGATAAGTTCAAAAGTATCTCAAATTGTCACTACCGAAACATTTGGTGGAGTTTCAGTAGTGACATCTTTGTTTTTTCGGTATTATCCCATAAAATTGTCACGACTGAAACATGTCATCATGACAAAAGGGAACACATAATCATATTTGGGGAAAATAAACAAAATTTTCTATTACATACCTTTCTATCAAAATTATCTAACATTATCAAGCTGAATTTGTTCTGACAGTGTAACTCTTGAGTTCTTGTCATATTTTATTACCATTTTATTACCAACTATAGCGAATAAACTGTGATAATGTGAGAAATGTTGAAGGTGTCTGAATAAATTTTGGTTTGACTGTATCTATTTGATAATGAAGTTAACCAACTAACATTATACATACCCTTTTGGTTTCTGTACCCAATATTTAAAAAATGTACAAAGGCAATAAAAATATCGTAATCGGTATCGGCAAGTACCAAAAACAAAAGTATCGGTATCGGGCGAGTACTGGAAAAAGTGGTATCGGTGCATCTCTAAATTTTAGTACAGTTATGCAATTTTTTTTGTATGTTTTAGTAGTGTTTTAGTATGCAAGTTAAAATTCTGTAATGCGATGTAGTCACTACCAAAGCATAACTGTCACTACCGAAAATGTGCAGTCACTACTGAAACATGTTTTGCCAAAAATAAAGTATACTGAATTATCAAGATGTTATGATAGTTTTTGGTTCAATGTATATTCAAACTAATGAATCCTTAACTTTGAAATCAGTATGATCAACTGTATGCCTTTTACAAAGAAAGATTGGATTCAAAATACAACAAAATTAAAAAAATATATATATATTTACAATGTAGATGTAGGCAAAATCTTAATAGGTCAATATAACCCTCTAATTAAATTATTATTACTGTGTTTCATTAGTGACAAATTTGGGGAGAGGACAAATATTCCAAAACTTTCTGAAAATAGAATATGAGAATTAACTGCGCAATTACTATATGTGTACCTTGGATATTATACAAGTTTGGAAAAAGACATTTTTTTATCAAGACGTTTTTAACTCTGACTATGGACCAATTCTGTAGAATGGCCCATATACGGTATTTCCTGGAAGCAGCCACAAACTCAGTCACACTCGCACTCATGTTAGGAGTGTATGTGAGGTAAAAGCCTTCAGAAGAGGGTCAAGTAAGGAGATGTATAATTCAATTTTGACTGAACATATCTTTCCAGGCGGCTTCCTCTGTCAACTCAGATTACAGAACATTTAAAAGCTGCTCTGTTCTCTTCAATTACTGTCATCCTCATCCATGGGATGCTTTATGACTGCCCTGTGTCCCTGTGTGTAAGAATGGACAATAAAAGCAACTGAAAATTTGTATTTGGGTGTAGGACACTATAGTTCATTTATGTAAAGTGAGGATAGCAAAATACACTAAACTGTGATATATTATACCCAAAAATTCTTCATACAGTGGACTACCAGTAAAATTGATACAAATTTGGGACCAAAAATTATTCAGACCGAGCTGGGAAAAAACTGAGGTTCAGGTTTGCATGAAGCTGGTTGACAGCATGCCCAGGAGACTACAGGCTGTCATTAAGGCTAAGGGTTGCCTGACAAAGTATTGATAGTTGTGTAAATAATACTGTCATACTAACAGCTGTCTGAATTATTTTGGTTGATTGTAATCTATTACATACCTTTCTATCAAAATTATCTAACATTATCAAGCTGAATTTGTTCTGACAGTGTAACTCTTGAGTTCTTGTCATATTTTATTACCATTTTATTACCAACTATAGCGAATAAACTGTGATAATGTGAGAAATGTTGAAGGTGTCTGAATAAATTTTGGTTTGACTGTATCTATTTGATAATGAAGTTAACCAACTAACATTATACATACCCTTTTGGTTTCTGTACCCAATATTTAAAAAATGTACAAAGGCAATAAAAATATCGTAATCGGTATCGGCAAGTACCAAAAACAAAAGTATCGGTATCGGGCGAGTACTGGAAAAAGTGGTATCGGTGCATCTCTAAATTTTAGTACAGTTATGCAATTTTTTTTGTATGTTTTAGTAGTGTTTTAGTATGCAAGTTAAAATTCTGTAATGCGATGTAGTCACTACCAAAGCATAACTGTCACTACCGAAAATGTGCAGTCACTACTGAAACATGTTTTGCCAAAAATAAAGTATACTGAATTATCAAGATGTTATGATAGTTTTTGGTTCAATGTATATTCAAACTAATGAATCCTTAACTTTGAAATCAGTATGATCAACTGTATGCCTTTTACAAAGAAAGATTGGATTCAAAATACAACAAAATTAAAAAAATATATATATATTTACAATGTAGATGTAGGCAAAATCTTAATAGGTCAATATAACCCTCTAATTAAATTATTATTACTGTGTTTCATTAGTGACAAATTTGGGGAGAGGACAAATATTCCAAAACTTTCTGAAAATAGAATATGAGAATTAACTGCGCAATTACTATATGTGTACCTTGGATATTATACAAGTTTGGAAAAAGACATTTTTTTATCAAGACGTTTTTAACTCTGACTATGGACCAATTCTGTAGAATGGCCCATATACGGTATTTCCTGGAAGCAGCCACAAACTCAGTCACACTCGCACTCATGTTAGGAGTGTATGTGAGGTAAAAGCCTTCAGAAGAGGGTCAAGTAAGGAGATGTATAATTCAATTTTGACTGAACATATCTTTCCAGGCGGCTTCCTCTGTCAACTCAGATTACAGAACATTTAAAAGCTGCTCTGTTCTCTTCAATTACTGTCATCCTCATCCATGGGATGCTTTATGACTGCCCTGTGTCCCTGTGTGTAAGAATGGACAATAAAAGCAACTGAAAATTTGTATTTCAGTAAAAATATTCTGGTAACGGTCTGAAGATGAATTATTCTGATTATTATACTTTAAACTAGATGTTATATTCTGAATATAATGTGAGTGAGTGGTCAATGCTATAGTGTGTTCTAGACTCATACTAGCCCAAGTCACAGGAACCCTACCATCAAGAATCTGTGATATTAAGGTCTGTAGATATAGCTCTGTTGCCTCCTTTAACATAAGGATGTTTCAGCCCATTATATCATCCAGCAAGCAAAATTATTAGTCTGGTCATAATTCCTTAAAACCTAAACATAAAAATAAAAATTTCAAATAAATTAATACTTTTATTCCACAAGGATGCATTAAATTGATCATAAGTTAAAGTCAAGACATTTATAATGTTACAACAGATTTTTTTTTTAATTCTCAAACAAATGCTGTTGAACAAATGTTTTGAACTTTATATTCATCAAAGAATAATGAAAAAAATATATATATTATCATAATATTATTATCATAATACATTATCATCATAATAATAATAATAATAACATCATACCGACCCCAAACTTTTAAACAGTAGTATATAATGCCATTTTTCAGCATGTACAAAACGTGCTAGAAATCTGGCACACACATACACAGAGACATTTCAAAAGTTCAACATGACACTGAATTCAAATGAGAAATTTGGTGGTTTAATTTCACAGATGGATGCAAGTTATGCTGACTTTTCATTACATTACATTTCTAAATGTTTCTTCTTCGGCTCTGGCTTTACACAGCTTTCTTGTATCTTTCTTATACACCCACCCACAGATTGGATGATTGGAGCAGACCTCAACCTATTACGCCTGTCAGGCCCCATCTGCACATGCACACAACATGTTATTTCACCATCTGTGTGTTGCGCCATCCAAACGCTCACGTCTGTGTTGCTGTCTGGAGCTCACAAGATCCAGTGATACTTAATGACAGTGGTTATCAGCTCTCTCAAAATCTGACAACATAACCATATTAATTTCAAGTAATGCGCGATTTCATTCAGTGTTGGCATAATCTATTTTTGTGAGTGGAAAGCTGGGGCTACATCTCTTAAAATATAGCTAAGCAAGAGACAAGGGAAATCATTATTTGCTGTTACCATGAAATGCATGCTGATATCTGGTAAAATGAAATCTGTGAGTCTGATTTTTCATACAGCAAACATTTCATGGAAAGAACATGAAAGGAAACTCGCTGAGAATTAATCATGGTGGAGAATCCATGCCTCAGGCACGGAGCGAGTGTACGTGAGAGAAAGAAAGTTATGAAGAGAGAGGGAGACAGCAAATAAGAGAGTGAGAGACAGTATGAGCGAAAAACCGCTAAGGATGATGGGATGTATTTTCCTGATTGATTCATATTGTGCTGCACACCACTGATTCACACTGCTGTAAAGGCACAGTTACCCAAAATAGTAGTAATTATTATTATTTACGCACCCTTGTGTTGTTACAAACCTGTATACTGTTATTTTTGCTCCGATAAAAGGGAGAAACTCTAAAGAATGACAGTTTGGGTTTGGAATGACATGAGGATAAGTAAATAAAGAGAGAATTTAAAATTGTTTGGGTTATCCCTTCAACCCACATGCATTTAGACCACATGACACACACAAACTATAAATAATCAACATGCTGTAGATATTCTCACCATCCCCCTCACTACACCAACTTCTCCTTATTCTTCCTGCTCTCTCCTGTCTTTCCAATCTCGCTTTGTGAAAAACGCTAACACACAGTCACACATGCCATCAATAATCTATTGGGCTGGGTAGATATTCAGCAGTCATAAAAGCCAGCATTTAGTAAATCAAACAGGGCTGAAAAAGAGTTATCACTGCTCAACCATATATAAATATCTGGGTAAGATGTTAACCAGGGCTTTAGGCAAATATGACACTGAAAGTGACAAAAATGCACCAGATATTTAAAATGCTGATGCAAAATTGCTAATGCTAATAATAATAGTAATAATGTTGAATAAAGTTGAAAATAATGTTTAAAATAATGTTTGCTTAGTTTGAGAAAACACAACTGTTATCCTGTTAGACTGCCCCACTTTATTTTCTGACATTGCCATTAAAATACACAAATAGCTTTCATTCACTCCGGAACACCGTCTTGCTTCATATTTCTACACACTCACTATATTAGCACCAATTTCAACATATACTTTATTTTTTACACCTTTATTCACCTTTCACTCTCAGTTTGTCTACATTATGGGGACCATATGTCCCCACAAGGACAGTAAAACCTGAAATCATCTTCATTGTGGGGACAAGCCAACAGTCACCTTGGGGCAAACAGCTTTATAAACGTATTAAATAACAGATTAATGAAAATCTAAACATCTCTGAAGGTTAGGTTTTATTTGCATAGAGCTTTTCACATTACAGGTTGTTTCAAATCAGGGGAACTCCTCAAGATATTCAAGTCTATGAGGAAAAAGGTTTAAGGCAGTTTTCTGTCTTAAGAACCTATTCTGTCTTAAGTACCCCCACAGTCCCATCAATAATGCTCAAGCACCTATTCATAAACACAAATCCAGAAAATTGTGCCTAAAATCTCTTTAGTATTACATTTAAACCATTTAGCATTATAATTTTAAAAGCCACTTATAAACAATCAAACAATACAGTGTGTGTAAAACAGAATCACGTTACATATATATATTTGTTTTATTTCCTTATTTCCATGTGCCACTTGTAACCTGCTTGAACGATATGTGTGTGACCATGTACGCCAGCAGGTGTGGTGTCTCCCTGTCCAAATGTAATTGCATAACACTGTGTATTTTGTAAAATGTCCATTTACCAGGAAGTACAGACATGGCCCCTCTATCCTTAAGTATGTGTATTTACGAAGATGTATGTGTTCATGTATGCTCGAGGACACTTACCTGCTCTATTGGCAGGCGGCGCAGATGTAGCCCCTCTCGCTCTGACTGTAGGTGCGGCAAGATTTGCTGACGTTGTAGTGGCAGTCCAGACATGGGCGCTTGGGGTTGAGCAGGAAGGTAAAGGGAGAGCAGCAGCAGAAGCAGCAGTGCTCGTTGAACTTGTGCTGCTTGGACAGAAGCAAACAGCGACTGCCCTCCTCCTCCAGCTCCAGTTGGAGAGGAGGGGTTGGAGGAGAGCGGATGAGAGAAGGAGTGGGAGGGGATAAAGCGAGAGTAGGGGCATGTGAACAAGGGGATGGAGAGAGGAAGAGAAGGAGAGAGAGAGAGAGAAGGAGAAAGGTGAGCAAGTGCATCTGAAGGGGAGGTTGAAGGCGTACAGTCATGCAGAATAATTGGAGATTCTGTGAGGAATGAAAAATTAAAGTAAGAATAATTCTGCAGATGTGTGGGGCGTACAGATACAGTCTGTATCATTTCTCTTTCTCCATCTCTGTTTATACATGCATACAAACCGACACAAATATGTGGATAAAGTCACAACAGGGCTGGACTGGGATTGAAAAAAAAGAACACAGCAGATACGCTCTATATGGCTGTGTTCTGAAACCTAGTGAGCTATATTAATGGTTGCTTTCAAAACACTGCTTCATGAAGCTTCAAAACATTTATAAATATTTTGTTTTAAATTGTTGGTTTAAGTCTTGTATCAAACTCACCAACTTATGTGATTTCAGCAAATGAGGCTTTGTTACTTCATACTTTGTTACATCAAATTGTTTCAAGCTTTGGGGTGCTTCTCAAACAGAAGGCTTCAAGGCTAGAATCCTGCTCATGGACATGGCACAAAAAATACTATTAAAATTATAATTTGAAGAATACTTTCTATATCTATTACAATATGACATTCTATTAATGCAGTATAGGTAAGGACAACCATCTGGTCTTCCAGTGGTTAATATTATGCACAGTTTACCATTATGTGATTCATTTACAGCTTAAAACAACAACAACAAAACATAAATTCTAATGATTTATGACTAGATGGTGTTGATCTGGTGATCCCATGAACTAGTGTCTACAGTTTTATAATGAATTTTAATATTTTTGCATGTATAATACACAAAGGAGAATATTACTTAATTGCTTTTACCTATAGTTTGCCAAGCTTTGCCAATACAAAACAAGTATTACAAATTAATAAAAAACAAATTATACAGCACATTCATATTTAATTACATTTAATTATTTACAGATTACATCTCATAGATTATACTTTTATTAAAATATTTGCAATTAGTCACTTTTATTTCTATATATACACAGATTGTCAAAGCAGATTCACAGTGATAAACAGAAAAATAACAGATTCAGTTTTGGAAACTCAACTATGGAGACAATTCAGATTCTGCTGTAAAGCAGCTCTAAAAAGATAATAATGTCATTATTCCGGTCAAGTCAGTTCAGTGTTGGTTCAGTTCTGATTAATAACAGTGTGAAGTTAATCAATTTCATCAATTAAATGAAAAACGAGGTCAATTCATCTATAAGCAGTTCTGCAAAAGGTAGCAATGTCATTCTTCATTCAGCTCGAGTCAGTTCAATGTTGATTCAATTCAATTTAATAACAGTGTCAATGTTGCAAGATGCAATTCAGCTGTAAAGCAGCTCTACAGATGGCTATAGTGGCATCGTCCAGCTTATTTCAGTTCAAGTTGTGTTCTCATCTGTTGGTGCCAGTGCGGTCATATTGATACATTTTTGAATGTTAGGTATCTTTCAGACCCCAAATAACCAAGCCAAAAGGCAACAGTGGCAATAAACCAGGCTCAGCCGTGGGACCAGTTCTCTTTTGGCCTAAGCGAACAAACATCGTATGATATTGATCGAGGTACGTCACACCAGCATTAGGTGGTAAGGAGGTGTATTCTGTTCAGCAGGTTGAAACATAAAGGTAGAGCTGTCGGTAGTATAAGACTGACTTATCAGTAGCCTTAAGCATGACGAACGTCCTTTTTGACTGTTCCAGAGTTTGGGTGTTAAATAGGAAAAGGATCTATTGCCCACAGTCAATTTCAATTCAATTCAATTCAATTCAAGTTTATTTGTATAGCGCTTTTCATGATACAAATCGTTGCAAAGCAACTTTACAGCAAATTAAGTTTATTATTACTACAATATTTAGTGGTAGCTTATCAGTGGTGACTGTCAGTTAATGTACATATGGCAGAACTGTACGGAAAAATCAATTAAAACGTAATCAATTAAAGACATAATCAAACAGATGATTAACACTATTAACAGCGATTATTATATGATGCAATCAAACTTATAGCAAAATTTGGTAGTTCTGTATGTTGTTTCAGGGTTGGCATCATCTGAGGTCCTCTGAGGGGTTGGCATCATCTCTTCTCAGGTGTTCTGTATCCAGACTGAAGCTTGTGTAAATCCTAGTTACCACGGGATGTCAATCCCGTGGCAGAAACAGAGAAACAAATAGAGACATAATTAGCGTAGCTGCTGTTCCAACCAAGCAAAAT
>NW_015558725.1:12755-13146 GCF_001515605.1 Sinocyclocheilus anshuiensis | reverse complement strand
CAGGGAACAGACACAGTCTTTATAGATTGGACAGCGCAAGTACTTCTATCATTTAAGCAGGTAGAACAAAAGTCATTATGGCAGTTATTTCTCTCTTAGCAGTTAGTTCTGTCTATTAGAACTTCTCCAACTTTGGGTGTTTTTCAGAGTTCGCTTAAAACTCATTTGTTTTCTCTAGCTTTTGACAATGTTTTTTTAGCTGTGTATGATATTTGTTGTTACTATTATTAATTTTTTTTAATTTTTTAATTTTATTTTACTATTATTATTTTTCATTTGTTTTTATATTATTCTTATTTTTTTATTTTTTTTTTCCCTTATCTTTCTCTGTACAGCACTTTGGTTCCAGTCGTGGTGTTGAAAGTGCTTTATAAATAAAGTTTGAGTTGAG
>NW_015558725.1:11979-12240 GCF_001515605.1 Sinocyclocheilus anshuiensis | reverse complement strand
AGCAGCTATTATATAATATCCATTTCTAATGTCGCCAATAATTAGAGATGCACTGAAATTCCGGCTGCCGAAAATTACTTCACCGCTCAGGATTTACTTTCACGTGGTGTGACGCTCTGCGTATTTTCCCGCTCTATGCGTGTGTGTGCTCCAGTCAGTCGCTCACAGCCCATGTGAGTGCTCCACTCATGCTCATCGGAACAGCAAAGTCCACTCAAAAATCAAGCTGACAGGAAACATCGATGTAGTACAGTATTGTTT
>NW_015558725.1:2874-11795 GCF_001515605.1 Sinocyclocheilus anshuiensis | reverse complement strand
AAGGTAGACACACATCCGCCATTAAAGCAAGTAACAGTGAGTAAAACAATGGTAATGTGTGTGAATAGTATTAGCAATGTAAGCGAGATTAGCGGCAACCACGCTGGCGATGCTAACGGGCTATATGCTAATAGCGGACTCGGGAAATCAAAATAAAACTAGTGATAACAAGGTGCTCTGATTGTTTTTGTTGTAGAATACGACTGGGGATATATTCACACGTAATAGAAACGAAAATTATGGTGTATAAAATTGAGTTTAAGATAAAAAATAGACGATAAAGAATTAACTTGACGGAGCTCAAACTCAAAACACAAGGCAGCAATAAACAGGAAGTCAAGGAACAGTCAACTTTTTTATATTCTAGTAATTATCAACTGGCCAAAATTTTAAGAATGCAACAGACGTGAAGGTCTATAACACGGTAGGAACTTGCTCAAGCACTGAGGAGCTAAACCATTCAGGGCTTCTTGAGTAATCAGCAAATATGTAACGTTTAAATTATGTTGATTAGCTTGATTAGCTGGTTCAGGTAATTATGGTTGGAGCTAAACTCTGCAGGACAGTGGAATTTAGACACCCCTGTACTAGAGGCATTAACAATAATCAAAAGGTGAACATTTATTAATAAGCAATTTATAAAAGGTTTATTATTTATTCAACTTATTAAATGTTAATAATTTTTTATTAATGTTCATGAATATGTTAATATGTTATTGAACATATTAATAAATGTTAATTTGCAACCTATTTTGGGTTAATTTTAAGCAAGAAATAACTATATATAACTATATACAACTAAGCAATAGTTGTGTTAAATAAAACTACCCAGAAGTTTGTCTATATTTCACCTAGAGCTGGGGTTGTTTTTAACTCAGCATTTTTTTAGAGTGTAGAAAAACACAGTTTTACAAATGCTCGAAATGTGACCTTCAGATGACAGATCGCTATCAATTAGCACACCCGGATTCTTGATTGAAAACGAAGACTCAGCAGAACAGATCCATCTAGAGTTAAGAGGTATTCTGTTTTTTTTTTCGTGTGGAGGTTTTTGGTCCAATAACGAAAACCTCTGTGTTTTTTTCTAAATGTAGTTACTAGTGATAACATTTTTAATATCAGCTATGAATTCCAGATCTTTGCTATCCTTTACTTTATTGAGATTTTGTTTTTTTCACTTTGTATTTAAATTTTTAATTGTAATAAGTGAAACTTTTTTTGTCCAGCCACCAAAGTGGACACCCAGCCACTACATTAATCATTTGAAATGTTTCTTGTGAATTTAGATATAATGTACAGTATGAAAAATTGATATTTATTTTGATATTTTATAAAGATTACAGTGTTTATTAAATTATTTGTGTTTTGTTGTTGTTTGTATAGATTATGTGCAAATTCGATGATGGCAAAAGTAATCTAATGATTTTGAAGTTCTGTAATATTGTGCACATTACATGAGTGCATTCAAATGCATCCATGTGTTTCCTAAACCCTCAAAATCTCTTCTCATCCACGTTTTAACAGTGTCTGTTTCATAAGCCTTCCACAATTAATTAGGATCAATTAAACCCCATTGTGGTAAATACAATGTTTAACCCCTGCTCTGAAACAAAAAGTTTGATACTGGTCTGGCTTGTTGCTCTAGAATGTAACAGCTTGTTTTATGTGTAGGCGTCCTGGTCAAAAGCAATGCATCTGTGTTTAAAATATGAATATGTTAAAATGAAAGCAAAGCTTCAGAGTTGCAGGGCAGGCAGAGTGGTAGAACTTAATGGACTGATCATGTGTTCTTGCTGATTTCCTTACACTTTTACTTGGCTATGAATAATGTGTGAGTCAGGGCATCAGAACTTTTCCCAGTGGGCTGGTTGACCTGTGAGCTGCCTATGGAGGCAGCATTTCAGTGGGATCATAGATGCACACCGTATGCAAAGGCTTTTCCAAAGGCACCTTATTTATGCAGCCTCCTACCTGGTTTTAGTCAGATCATTAGGAACGATTCACCAAAAATACATTTTGTGTTCTGTTGTGCTGCTTTTTTAATTGTTTGTCTATATAAACCTGTGCTAGACTGGCATCTTGGCAGTTGCAGTACATCTCGATGCTTTGTTGCGGTGTCTCTCAACACGGTTTTTAGGCATCGTGTTGTGTCAAGGTTTTTTAGGTACCCCTCCATGACTTTTTAAATGTTATTCTATTTAATTGTGTGCTAGTTTGAACAGCACAGCAATTGATGTAGTTGCTGCATCGTAAAATCATTCACTGTTTTGCATTATTGCATACATGCACTGAAAATTCAGTCAAAACATTTAAAATGACACCCTTAACAAAAGTCGTAGAATCTCTTCTTAATATTATTGATATTGATATTATTGAATTGATATCTTCACAACTGTGTTCTTTCTTGGAAAGAAATGCTACATGCTAGGAATTTCAGTCAGGGTTTAGACTGTTTCATAGTGTTGAAATTGAACTCATCAGAGTTACAAATGACTTGCTCTTATCTTCCGATCATGGTTGCATCTCTCTGTTAGTGTTACTGGAACTAAGTGCTGCCTTTGATACTATAGACCACAACGTTCTCCTGGATAGGCAGAATGTGGAATTGCATTGGCATGGTTCAAATAATACTTTTTTAACTGTTATCAGTTTGTAGCAATACATGAAGAGATATCATACTGACCACAAGTTATGATGCTGTAATTTTATTGAGTACCACAAAGCTCAGTACTTGGACCATTGCTTCTCACCATGTACATGCTATCCTTGGGACAAATCATTAAGAAACATGAGTTAGTTTTCACTGTCATGCAAATGATACTCAGCTATATATTTCTTCGAACCCAACACACCAATTTACAAAAATAAGGTAGATTGGAGCTGTAGGATCTCCTTTGAACAGAACAGCACATTCCTTAAGCAGAAGCTAAGGAGTCTCCTCTCAACCTCTCAAGTGCGAGTCGTAAAACTGAACCGTGGTCAGCTCAGGCGCCAATTGTCTCAAATAGTTCCTGTCCCGCTCGGCTTATCTTTGCAAGAAACACAGGAAGAGTGTGATTTACAAAACCCCCTCCTGGGTCTGCAAGCACTGAGACAGCAATAACTGACCCCTGCATCTGGACTCATTTAAGCAACAGAACTTCAGTGTTGTCTCGTGACTAGCTTCAGCATAAATAAAAATCTAATAAACAACAGAACAAAGAACGCTGTACCTGGAAATGTTCCAGCGACAGACACTCCTGGACCCCATGACCGTTTAACGCATAAATCGATAATCCGATAAACAGAAAGCGACAGATTAATAGCTCCATGTCCGAGCGAGAAGAATAGCAGGTCTACACCGCATGACTTTTTGCAACCTCCATTGACCTCAGGACTTTCTCTATCCTCCCCCTTTCTCTACATTCCAGAAAAACGTGTGTTTCTCCTGTCACAGACAAAGGAACATAGAACTTACACAGACGATTCAAAAGACAATCATTTAAAAGTATAAAAGGGCAACTATATTCACAAATAATATGTTTTATGTCTTATATTTGTTTGATGTGTTTCCTGTAATCGGTGCAAGTTTAACCAATGTTTTATAACCCCTTTTAGTAGATAAGATTATTAATATGTATGCAAAATACCCGATATTTGAGCTTGAATGAAAGCTTATTTTATGTGCAAAACTTTGGTATGAATGAGAAGTACGATATGTACGATACTCGCATTAAGAAACTTTATAGCAGTATTAATAAAATCTGGGAAGTATGTATTGATCAAAAACCCAATGTCCGAACAGATTCAATGCCTTTTCGCCTTTGTGTTAATCCCGCTCCAATTTGCGCACACACGCTGCACCATCATGCGATCGGGTCATCCAGAACTCAAACATTTCGTTGAAACTTCATAACTGCCAGAGATCCTCAAAAGCCTAAAGTCTTGCAAACTCAGACTCTTTCAGAAGAACTGCCAAAGCCTCTGCATCACCAGGAAACCCCATTCATCACCAAGCTCTCCCAAAAGATGTCAGCCGAACGACCAATCAGCAACGCGGTGATTTCCCCTCTGCTGGAGATGAGCCAACTGGGAAAACCCCTCTCAGCTGTCACCAAAATGCAAGTAAACAAACAAAGCTTAATCTCTTGCTGAACTGGTGCTGAATTTATCTTAAGCAGTAAAGATAAGACAAATCTCTGCTTTGTGATTCTCTCAGGCTGCAAGTTAAAGAACTGTAGCGAATAGCTTACCTTTTTGGGACTTCATGCAAACTCCGTTAATCATCATCCTGTATGTGTGTGTGTGTGTGTTTGCATTAGTTTAGTTTAATGTAATCTAGATAGCCAATACATTCCTGTTTCATTATAAGAATCATTGTCTTGTGTCGTGAATTTGAAGTTAAACTTTTCCCAGATCCGGTTACCTAGCTCGCAGCTTATAAATTATCACAAGCATGCATTAACCTTTGGCCAGGGATAGTACAATTATTCAAATTGGTAAGATATACTGATGTTAACGTCTCGCTGGACGAACAGTTGATAAAGTGTAACTATCAAATTTGGAATCAGTTCAGTCACGTTGATTTTGAATCTCCAGATTCGATTCCCCCTCTGAAAAAGAGCTAAAATAAAAGAGTTAAATTCCTTACATATATGGTGGAGTATCGAAAGCGGGCAGATTTGGCTTAAAAATTCATAACACCAAGACATTATTGTGAATCTTTTCAATTTTTATCTGGAAAAATAGATTAGATACAGAGAAACAGAGTTGTTGTGTTACTGTATACTTTATTGTGGCATGCCAGCGTGTTGAATGTTTTAATGTGCAACTCGAGTTGTTGTTTGAAGAAGTGAACTGCATTAAAACATTTAAATTTTGTCTGTCGAGACAAAAACTAAGTCGCTCTAAAAGCGCACGAAGAAAGAAGCGAGCGTGTTCCTCGTTTTTCTTTCTCTTAAAAGGCCTTCATAGTTTGATGTGTTGTGCGTGTCCCACTTCCAGTCAGGCTATTCATCTCCTGGCTTGAGAAATAACTTAATGAATAATTAATTAATAATTAATGCTCTCTTGCCATTTATTCACTAAAACTAGTGAACTTGAAACGCGGCGCTCAGAGAGAGTGTCCGAACGTTATTTTATCGGAGAATTGTGGTTAAAATTCACGTGTGTTTTTGTCTGTATTAATAGACTAAGTGCTGAGATCTGCCAAGATCTCAATAACAGTTATTGTATTAATTGCAGTAAATCTGTAGATTAATTTACCTCACTCTGAACGAGTTATAAAGATAAGAATCTAAAGAATGCTTTTTGGTTGTTCAGTGCGAAATGCGCCGTCATTTCACGTGAAGCACGTAAACTGTGTATAATCTGCATGCTAGCTTACTGCAAAGTACGTTGCCATAATGACACCCGGAAGTTCTAAGAAACCTTTTCCAGGGTAACTTTCAAGTGCGCAAGCGCAGTTCACCAGCGCCATTTTTGAGCGTAAACAAATAGCCTAGCATCAGCTAAAGCTAACTGAAGCTAACGCTTTTGCATTGAAGCCTATGCAAAGCTAGTAGCATTGAAAGCTAGCGGTTAGCACGTAGCATTGTGTCGCAAGCGCCATTTTCGAGCTATTTGTAAACAAATAGCCTAGCATGAGCCAAGCTAACTGAAGCTAACGCTTTGGCATTAAAGCTTATGCAAAGCTAGTAGCATTGAAGGCTAGTGGTTAGCACGTAGCATTGTGTGGTCTTAAATGCAGTGTGTTTTGCAGTGTTTGAAATGTCGAAGTGACTTAACCAGTTACATCTGAACTTTAACTTTGTCTACCTCATTTCGCTCTTTTATACTTTTCGTCCTTCCCTCTTCTCCTCTCCTCCCATCGAAAAGAACAGACAGATGCAAACTTAAACCTTACTGTACGCGATTTTAACCAACCATCAGATTAGCGATCTCACAGTTGGTTATAGTCACGTTTGTTTAAAGGTTTGTCCTTTTCCCTTCAGCCTGTTTACTCTTATCAGTTTAAACTGCCATAGCTGTTGTTGTTTTTGTTTCAAAAATTAATCCTGGTCCTCGGCCTCATTACCTTAATGCTACGTTGTGATTAATTCAGCTATAACTGCTCTTATAATATTAATGACATCAGTAGATATTACGAATTTAAGTAATTATGGATTTGAAATTTTTATTTAATTTCATAATTAATTTCAGATTTGGAATTTTCATTTAATTTCATCAATTAATTTCAGTTCCTGCTTTCACATAGCAACAATTAAATAATTAATTTGATTAAAATTAATTTAATAACATCATTAAATTCTAACCAGGAAATACCATTTCTAATTTGAAATTCTAATTTCATTTGCAAGTAAGTTCTGCGTCTACCTGTTAGGCCTTCTTTTCTCTCTCCTTAAGTTATTTAATTAACCCAGCTAAATTTTCATAAGTTTGCCCGTTTGGCTTAAGCCTGTTGGTGGCAAAACCCCAAAAGGAAAATCAGGGTTTTCCTCAGCACTTAGGATAAGTTAGCCGTTTGGCTTAAGCCTGTTAGTGGCAAAACCCCAAAAGGAAAATTAGGGTTTTCCTCAGTACTTAGGTTAGTTAGTCTTATCCTGCTAACACAGCAAAACCAACCCCCTAGGTGTATCGATTGAACAGCGCCACCACCCTGTCATTTTTCCTAACATTGGGAGCAAATCTTCTCTCTCCTTCCTCTTCTCTCTCTCTCAGCTGTTTTCTTCTGAGTTGACTACTGCGGCTGTTTTGGAATTTATCTGTGAGAATCAGAAAAGCAGAGAACTTTAGAAACATTTAACAAATATTTGTGAAACTTGAACACTTCGTTTCAAAATTGTCTGACTCTCACCCTACCTTCCCTTCTCACCCTGGGATCCTACCCAGCTAAGGCTAAAGCAGGTCAACAAGAGGACTGATAGGTGTCCGCCAAAAAGAAAAAATTTGAACACGCATCTAGAAACAATCTAATTGGTGTATGGTGTCAATCTTACCAGCTAAGAAACCAATACTGTCATTTTTATCGTTTTTCCTTCGTCTGGAGGAATTTTTAATAACAATCACAGTCCTGGTATTTAGAAATCCCCATCTCCAAACACCGGTTTAGAAGCATCCTTCTAAATCAAACTTAACAAAAGGAAAAGAGAAGAAAATTTAATTATACTCAGTCTGCTACCAGAAAAGGGTATTTTGTTTTGTCTTTCACTCTCATCTTACCATTAACTTTCTTTCCTCACAAAAAAAAAAATCTTTCTCTTACAGGAAAATTGGAAGCAACCAATTATTATTCTGTTCCTTGCTCTGCTTGTTATTTTTCTTTTCTCCCTCTGTTCTCTAGCTGTGCTACCTGTGTGTGCTTACTAATTTTCCCCACAGAGACTACAAATTAGCAGCTAGAACTGGAGGCTCAGGAACGACAGGAAGGGCCTGATGAAGTGGAACAAGGCGCCGAGGAGGAGATCACTAGGTTAAAAGAGACCCTAGCAGCTACTACCCAAGAAATGCAACAAGGCGAGGCTGACTACGCTGATCTCTCCAACAAGCTACAATATGCAGAACAGCTCCTGGAAAAGGCAAAGGTCGACTTCAGAGACAAGAACGGCAGAATTAATGCCCTTGAAACTCACCTGGATGAGTCAAGAAATGAGATCAGCCACCTAACACGACAGTTGGACTACATCAAAGAGAAGTCCGACAGCATCAGAGAGGAACTCAGACATGCCTACGAGCTGCGCCCTGAGCCTACAAGGACACGACGGGCACCAGTCTCACCCCTGCCAAGCAGGACCGAGTTCCCGTTTCCTGGACTGACACGTGATCAAAAGGGGGAGGGGGCAGTGCACCACCTGCATTCACCTGCTCCCTCTGAAAAACTTTACCTCACGACAAAGCTAAAAGAATTTGCTCCAGTCATGAATCTCCTCAAGCCTACTACAGCCGACTCAGACGAGCATACTTCGGAACTCGCAATGAACCGGACACGGAAGACGATCTGAATTTCAAAACTCTCTTCCTGAGAAACCTTCATCCTGGGGTAAGCCACCATCTTGGCGTCCTTGCATGTCCGCGAACAATGAGTGCTCAACAGTTGCGAGACTTGGCGCATAAAGCCTCAGAAAACAAAAGATGGCCTCAGAAAAGGGCGCCAAATCCACAGCAGTTCTTGACTTCAACACTCAAAGTCAGGAGCTGGCTCTAGAGGGCACCCAATATCAAGACCATGCCAAGCCGCCACACAAAGAGTGGGACACACCCTCGTCCAACAGAGAACGGGACTCCCACGCTAGTACCTGACCTAAACAGAGGAACAACCGCTGGGATGGACCGCGTGGATGACAACACTCACCTGGACGTCACTGGGAAAAATCTTGGGACCAATCCAGAACTCGTGAGAATCAATGGGACAGATCATGGAATCAGCCATTTGGAAACTCAAGAGGAAAAGGCTCGTGGGAATCCAACAGAACCTCCAAGGGAAAACGACAAACACACCCTGACACCGCCTCAACATGCGACCTGGCCACTCTCTCGACAGTAAGCTAGGCTTCTTCCAACCTTCCAGGACCTGCCTAAGACTAGGACTGACCTTGGAAGCCACACCTCTCATTGAAGTGTCATCTCGTGCTGTGTATGTGTTGTTCAACAACTGTACGGCCAAAGACATCAACATTCCCAAAGCCAGTCACCTGGGATGGCTCATCAACCAGGCGTTCCACGACTTTGAGCTAACGGTACCTGTCATAGGCCCCATACCAGTCCAACTAATGTCAGATGAATATGATGACACGGTAACGTTCACAAGACCCAATGAAACCATTGCCATCACTTCTTATCTGCCAGTGCCCAGAGAAAGCGTCTGCCGATCAGAAATAACAGATGACACTCACCTCGCGGTCTACGCTGTCTCAACACAGCCCGCAACAGAATCACCTGCACAG
>NW_015558725.1:0-1559 GCF_001515605.1 Sinocyclocheilus anshuiensis | reverse complement strand
GTGTAGGATCTCCTTTGAACAGAACAGCACATCCCTTAGCAGAAGCTAAGGAGTCTCCTCTCAACCATGTGCGAGTCGTAAAACTGAACCGTGGTCAGCTCAGGCGCCAATTGTCTCAAATAGTTCCTGTCCCGCTCGGCTTATCTTTGCAAGAAACACAGGAAGAGTGTGATTTACAAAACACCTCCCTGGGTCTGCAAGCACTGAGACAGCAATAACTGACCCCTGCATCTGGACTCATTTAAGCAACAGAACTTCAGTGTTGTCTCGTGACTGGCTTCAGCATAAATAAAAATCTAATAAACAACAGAACAAAGAACGTTGTATCTGGAAATGTTCCAGCGACAGACACTCCTGGACCCCATGACCGTTTAACGCATAAATCGATAATCCGATAAACAAAGCGACAGATTAATAGCTCCATGTCCGAGCGAGAAGAGTAGCAGGTGTACACCGCATGACTTTTTGCAACCTCAATTGACCTCAGGACTTTCTCTGTCCTCCCCCTTTCTCTACATTCCATAAAAACGCGCGTTTCTCCTGTCACAGACAAAGGAACATAGAACTTACACAGACAATTCAAAAGACAATCATTTAAAAGTATAAAAGGGCAACTATATTCACAAATAATGTTTTATGTCTTATATATGCTTGACGTGTTTCCTGTAATCGGTGCAAGTTCAACCAATGTTTTATAACCCGTTTTAGTAGATAAGATTATTAATGTGCATGCAAACTACCCAATATTTGAGCTTGAATGAAAGCTTATTTTATGTGCAAAACTTTGGTATGAATGAGAAGTGGGAAATATGTACGATACTTGCATTAAGAAACTTTATAGAAGTATTAATAAAATCTGGCAAGGATGTTCCCATTTGATAAATTGAAGCATCATGTTAATTTATGCATGAAGAAGAACCTTGCGGGGCATGGCCCCACCCTGCAGCCAGTGTCTGATTGGAACAACGATCTGTGGGACGGACTTATGCAGTTTGATCAAAAACCCAATGTCCGAACAGATTCACTGCCTTTTCACCTTTGTGTTAATCGCACTCCAATTTGCGTACACACGCTGCATCATCAAGCGATCGGGTCATCCAGAACTCAAACATTTCGTTGAAACTTCATGACTGCCAGAGATCTTCAAAAGCCTAAAGTCTTGCAAACTCAGACCCTTTCAGAAGAACTGCCAAAGCCTCTGCGTCACCAGGAAACCCCATTCATCACTAAGCTCTCCCAAAAGACTTCAGCCTAACGACCAATCAGCAACGCAGTAAAATCTTGCAAACTCAGACCCTTTCAGAAGAACTGCCAAAGCCTCTGCGTCACCAGGAAACCCCATTCATCACTAAGCTCTCCCAAAAGACTTCAGCCTAACGACCAATCAGCAACGCAGTTATTTCCCTTCTGCTGGAGACGAGCCAACTGGGAAAACCCCTCTCAGCTGTCAGCAAAACGCAAGTAAACAAACAAAGCTTAATCTCTTGCTGAACTGGTGCTGAATTGATCTTAATCAGTAAAGATAAGACAAATCTCTGCTTTGTGATTCTCTCAGGTTG
>NW_015558724.1:745-1217 GCF_001515605.1 Sinocyclocheilus anshuiensis | reverse complement strand
GTGATGGCATCCACTATCCAGTGGGCTATCCTCTGCTTAGAGACGACATTCCCCTTCTGCCTTACACCGTAACAGACAAAGAGCTGTTCTGAGGTCCTAAAGCTCTGAGTTCTATCCACGTACTGTCACAGTGCGCATACAGGACAGAGCAAAGCTAGGGCTGGGTCTGCCTCCTCCAGGGGCAGCGCTTGCAGGTTCACCACCTGGTCCCTAAAGGGAGTGGTAGGAACCTTGGACACGTAGCCGGGCTGAGGATCTCAGTGTTGCACTGGAATCAGCCGGCCCAAACTCAAGGCACGATTCGTCAACCAAAAATGCCTGCTGGTCCCCCACCCTCTTGATCGAGGCCAATGCAATCAGGAGTAGGGTTTTCATAGAAAGAAACTTCAACTCGACTGACTCCAAAGGCTCGAAGAGGGCAGTTTGTAGGGCTCTTAGCACCAATTCCAAATCCCAAGAGGGTAGGGCGGAA
>NW_015558724.1:0-366 GCF_001515605.1 Sinocyclocheilus anshuiensis | reverse complement strand
GGATGCATCGGGGGTGAGTAAAACGCAGCCTAATTTTTATTTTTGGGTGAACTAACCCTTTAAGTCTGCCACGTCCCGTCCAGGAGCCATACATGGAGGTCCCAGAGATCTGGACGCGGGTGCCATATGGTGCCGAGCCACGAGAAAGGAGGTCCTTCCTCAGAGGAATGGACCATGAGTTCCGAAAACCAGGTCCAGGTGGGCCAGTAAGGCGCAACCAGCAAGACCTGTTCCTCGTCCTCCCTGACCTTGCACAGTGTCTGTGCAAGAAGGCTCACTGGGGGAAACGCATACTTGCGAAGGCCCACGCGGCCAGCTGATTGCCAGTGCATCTGAGCCGAGTGTTCCCTCGGTCAGGGAGTAGAA
>NW_015558723.1:2472-13086 GCF_001515605.1 Sinocyclocheilus anshuiensis | reverse complement strand
GTCTCTCACACACTCGCTCGCTCGGTGTCACACACACACACACGCACGCTCTGTCACACACACTCTCTCTCACACCCCCGCGCGCTCTCTGTCTCTCACACACGCGCGCTCTGTCTCTCACACACACGCACGCTGTCTCTCACACACACGCACGCTCTGTCTCTCACACACGCTCGCTCTGTCTCTCACACGCACGCACGCTCTGTCTGTCACACACACGCACGCTCTGTCTCTCACACACACACACGCTCGCGCTGTCTCTCACACACACACACACTCGCACGCACGCTCTGTCTGTCACACGCACGCACGCTCTGTCTGTCACACGCACGCACGCTCTGTCTGTCACAGACTCGCACGCTCGCTCTGTCTCTCACACACTCGCACGCTCGCTCTGTCTCTCACGCACACTCGCTCGCTCTGTCGCACGCACGCTCTGTCTGTCACACGCACGCACGCTCTGTCTGTCGCACGCACGCTCTGTCTGCCGCACGCACGCTGTCTGTCGCACGCACGCTCTGTCTGCCGCACGCACGCTGTCTGTCGCACGCACGCTCTGTCTGCCGCACGCACGCTGTCTGTCGCACGCACGCTCTGTCTGCCGCACGCACGCTGTCTGTCGCACGCACGCTCTGTCTGCCGCACGCACGCTGTCTGTCGCACGCACGCTCTGTCTGCCGCACGCACGCTGTCTGTCGCACGCACGCTCTGTCTGCCGCACGCACGCTGTCTGTCGCACGCACGCTCTGTCTGCCGCACGCACGCTGTCTGTCGCACGCACGCTCTGTCTGCCGCACGCACGCTGTCTGTCGCACGCACGCTCTGTCTGCCGCACGCACGCTGTCTGTCGCACGCACGCTCTGTCTGCCGCACGCACGCTGTCTGTCGCACGCACGCTCTGTCTGCCGCACGCACGCTGTCTGTCGCACGCACGCTCTGTCTGCCGCACGCACGCTGTCTGTCGCACGCACGCTCTGTCTGCCGCACGCACGCTGTCTGTCGCACGCACGCTCTGTCTGCCGCACGCACGCTGTCTGTCGCACGCACGCTCTGTCTGCCGCACGCACGCTGTCTGTCGCACGCACGCTCTGTCTGCCGCACGCACGCTGTCTGTCGCACGCACGCTCTGTCTGCCG
This sequence comes from Sinocyclocheilus anshuiensis, assembly GCF_001515605.1. Lineage (NCBI taxonomy): Eukaryota > Metazoa > Chordata > Actinopteri > Cypriniformes > Cyprinidae > Sinocyclocheilus > Sinocyclocheilus anshuiensis. Next base: position 11,950 of record NW_015558723.1, on the reverse strand, counting down.
CACGCACGCTGTCTGTCGCACGCACGCTCTGTCTGCCGCACGCACGCTGTCTGTCGCACGCACGCTCTGTCTGCCGCACGCACGCTGTCTGTCGCACGCACGCTCTGTCTGCCGCACGCACGCTGTCTGTCGCACGCACGCTCTGTCTGCCGCACGCACGCTGTCTGTCGCACGCACGCTCTGTCTGCCGCACGCACGCTGTCTGTCGCACGCACGCTCTGTCTGCCGCACGCACGCTGTCTGTCGCACGCACGCTCTGTCTGCCGCACGCACGCTGTCTGTCGCACGCACGCTCTGTCTGCCGCACGCACGCTGTCTGTCGCACGCACGCTCTGTCTGCCGCACGCACGCTGTCTGTCGCACGCACGCTCTGTCTGCCGCACGCACGCTGTCTGTCGCACGCACGCTCTGTCTGCCGCACGCACGCTGTCTGTCGCACGCACGCTCTGTCTGCCGCACGCACGCTGTCTGTCGCACGCACGCTCTGTCTGCCGCACGCACGCTGTCTGTCGCACGCACGCTCTGTCTGCCGCACGCACGCTGTCTGTCGCACGCACGCTCTGTCTGCCGCACGCACGCTGTCTGTCGCACGCACGCTCTGTCTGCCGCACGCACGCTGTCTGTCGCACGCACGCTCTGTCTGCCGCACGCACGCTGTCTGTCGCACGCACGCTCTGTCTGCCGCACGCACGCTGTCTGTCGCACGCACGCTCTGTCTGCCGCACGCACGCTGTCTGTCGCACGCACGCTCTGTCTGCCGCACGCACGCTGTCTGTCGCACGCACGCTCTGTCTGCCGCACGCACGCTGTCTGTCGCACGCACGCTCTGTCTGCCGCACGCACGCTGTCTGTCGCACGCACGCTCTGTCTGCCGCACGCACGCTGTCTGTCGCACGCACGCTCTGTCTGCCGCACGCACGCTGTCTGTCGCACGCACGCTCTGTCTGCCGCACGCACGCTGTCTGTCGCACGCACGCTCTGTCTGCCGCACGCACGCTGTCTGTCGCACGCACGCTCTGTCTGCCGCACGCACGCTGTCTGTCGCACGCACGCTCTGTCTGCCGCACGCACGCTGTCTGTCGCACGCACGCTCTGTCTGCCGCACGCACGCTGTCTGTCGCACGCACGCTCTGTCTGCCGCACGCACGCTGTCTGTCGCACGCACGCTCTGTCTGCCGCACGCACGCTGTCTGTCGCACGCACGCTCTGTCTGCCGCACGCACGCTGTCTGTCGCACGCACGCTCTGTCTGCCGCACGCACGCTGTCTGTCGCACGCACGCTCTGTCTGCCGCACGCACGCTGTCTGTCGCACGCACGCTCTGTCTGCCGCACGCACGCTGTCTGTCGCACGCACGCTCTGTCTGCCGCACGCACGCTGTCTGTCGCACGCACGCTCTGTCTGCCGCACGCACGCTGTCTGTCGCACGCACGCTCTGTCTGCCGCACGCACGCTGTCTGTCGCACGCACGCTCTGTCTGCCGCACGCACGCTGTCTGTCGCACGCACGCTCTGTCTGCCGCACGCACGCTGTCTGTCGCACGCACGCTCTGTCTGCCGCACGCACGCTGTCTGTCGCACGCACGCTCTGTCTGCCGCACGCACGCTGTCTGTCGCACGCACGCTCTGTCTGCCGCACGCACGCTGTCTGTCGCACGCACGCTCTGTCTGCCGCACGCACGCTGTCTGTCGCACGCACGCTCTGTCTGCCGCACGCACGCTGTCTGTCGCACGCACGCTCTGTCTGCCGCACGCACGCTGTCTGTCGCACGCACGCTCTGTCTGCCGCACGCACGCTGTCTGTCGCACGCACGCTCTGTCTGCCGCACGCACGCTGTCTGTCGCACGCACGCTCTGTCTGCCGCACGCACGCTGTCTGTCGCACGCACGCTCTGTCTGCCGCACGCACGCTGTCTGTCGCACGCACGCTCTGTCTGCCGCACGCACGCTGTCTGTCGCACGCACGCTCTGTCTGCCGCACGCACGCTGTCTGTCGCACGCACGCTCTGTCTGCCGCACGCACGCTGTCTGTCGCACGCACGCTCTGTCTCTCACACGCACGCACGCTCTGTCTCTCACACGCACGCTCGCTCTGTCTCTCACACACACGCTCTGTCTGTCACACGCACGCACGCTCTGTCTGTCACACGCACGCACGCTCTGTCTGTCACACGCACGCACGCTCTGTCTGTCACACGCACGCACGCTCTGTCTGTCACACGCACGCACGCTCTGTCTGTCACACGCACGCACGCTCTGTCTGTCACACGCACGCACGCTCTGTCTGTCACACGCACGCACGCTCTGTCTGTCACACGCACGCACGCTCTGTCTGTCACACGCACGCACGCTCTGTCTGTCACACGCACGCACGCTCTGTCTGTCACACGCACGCACGCTCTGTCTGTCACACGCACGCACGCTCTGTCTGTCACACGCACGCATCTCGCACTCACGCACGCACGCTCTGTCTCTCACACACACGCACGCTCTGTCTCTCACACACACGCTCGCTCTGTCTCTCACACACACGCATGCTCTGTCTCTCACAAACACGCTCGCTCTATCTCTCACACACTCACACGCACGCTCTGTCACACACACGCACGCTCTGTCACACACGCGCTCGCTCTGTCTCTCACGCGCTCGCTCTGTCTCTCACACACACACACGCTCGCTCTGTCACACACACGCTCGCTCTGTCCCTCACACTCACACACACATACACCTTTCTACCATCCGTTCCTGGAAATTAAATTAAATTACTGGTTGATATGTCCCGATTTCAATAAAGTTTACACACACTTTTTGGTCCGTGAATTAGATCTCGCTCAGCTCGCGCGCTGTCGAAGTTTGGGCAGAACCGGTTCCAGAATTGAATCACTGAGGCTGCTTTCACATATATTTTATGTTCAGTGCCAATCACTGCTATTTCGAGAGTGAATCCCGCATAAATATGCGTATGTCATTCCCGAAACTTTGCAGGGTGTATGTGTCCGAAAAACGAATGTTTCAAACAAATTCTGAACAGATTATACTCTAGAAAGTGCCTCCTTTATCACTAAAAAGCGTCACTCATCTTCGTTCATCGCGATATTCCAAAGTTCCATTATAATCAATGAAGCTCTCTAAACTGCACAATGAATTTCTTATTTACATCGCGTCTGCACTTAGTCATGAGATGATTCACGAGTGTGCAAAAGTGCTCTTAAAAACTGCAGCGCTCTCAGCGGCGAGTGAATTCTGACAAAACGTTTCTGATTGGCCATTGTGTTCAAGAAATCAACAGATATATCTATGATTGGCTACATTGCTCAACGCTGTAAAAACATGGTGAGGGACCAACATCAGGGATTCCATGACTAACAATTTCGCCCATGATGTTGAGTATAATTATAGGCCCAGCGTCATCTGCACTGCATTACCTTTCATCACTATAACTGAGCCTTATCAAGATGCATTTTGAAACATTTTGGTGCTCTTTCGGTCGCCCATTAGCTATTGGGAGAAATGAAGGATGAAAGGCAATTTCATAATAGGGGGGGGGGGGGGGGGGGGCCCTTGCCCCTTGCCCCTTGCCCCTTGCCCCTCCCTAATGTTGCCCATGTGTGTGTGTGTGTATGTATGTATGTGTATATATTTATATATAATATATATACATACATAAACGCACACAGTGAAAACAGGCAGATAGAATAGAAAAAGAATATAGAAAGCTAGTGTTAGCTTTTTTCTTTTAGAAAAACAGTTAGAAAACACTAAATAATAATAATAATAATAAATAAAAAAGAAAACAAATAGATAAAATAGAATTAGAATAGAGAGTGCTAGAGTTAGAGGGTCAAATAAAGATGGAAGAGATGTATTTAGCCGATTCTTGAAGATGGCTAAGGACTCAGCTGCTGGGATAGAGTTGGGTATTTTCAGGCACAGTGAACTTGAAACATTAATTTGAGTTAAAATTATTTTAGCTTGCAGAGTGATAGAGGACTTGGTAGAAAGGACATGCAGTAATCCTAAAAACAGGTTCAGATGAATGTTAAAGTGTCTGGATCCAGCATGGTCTGGATCGGCCGTTGCCACATCAGATCATTCACATGCTGCAGACTGAAGACCAAAGCAGTGTGTTTAATCATGTCGGAGTTACACTTATGAACTCAGCAGCTCTAATCAGAGGCGGACAGTAGTGAAGTATTTGTACTTGACTCGAGTAAATTAAAAAGTGTCTGCACTTTATCAGACTGTTTTTCTTTTACTTCAATACATTCCAGAGCATAATGTCGTAGTTTTTTACTGCACTACGTTTCGTAAATAAAAGTTGTTGTTGTTGTTTTTTACCTTTTAATACTTAAGAATATTAAAAATGTAGTACTTCCTTGTACTCAAGTAAAACTTTTAATTACTTTTACTTGAGTAAAAGTAAGAAAGTACTAGATTTCTAATGTGATTAAGTATTAAATTATATTTAATATGAAACGTAGTGCAATAAAAAGTACAATATTATGCTTTGGAATGTAAAGAAAAACACTCTGATAAAGCACAGACACTTGAAAAGTACTTTTAAAGCAGAGTAAAAATACTTCACTACTGTCCGCCTCTGGCTCTAAACCGGCAATTTTCAAAATGTAAAGCGTGGAGAATTATGATAAACAAAATAAAGTGATTTGGTTTATTACATTGAGCAAATAAATAAAGGCAAATATTTGTCTCGTCAGTAGATCATAGCTGTGCCTCTCTGAATGGAGATTTTCAGAAGCTGTAAACAGACTGAAATGGAGTTGAGGAGTCCACTAACCACTCTGTGCTGCTGTAAATGATCTGAACTGGCAGCATGACTCTCTCCTCAGGGCATTTCTATAAGGTGAATGTTCCTGTGATGGTGACGCGAGGAGCTCAGCATGTGCTGAACCCCGCGGCTGTGGCCCGCAGCAGCGCTCTGACCCATCTGTCTGATCCGGATCCAGCAGCCTCAGTGTGTGAGACGCCTTTGAACCGCCAGAGCGCTGACGGAGCCTCGCTGTCCGCCTCTGACGCTCAGAGCGAGTTCACACTGGACGGCATTGAGTTCAGCCCGCAGCCCGCCGACATGAGCACTCCGCCGGCTCAGGCGCTGCGCTCCGATTACAGCCGGCAGCAGAGAGAGCAGTCCACTGCCCTTCCAGACCTGCAGACTGAAGCTGCTCCTGACATCAAGGTGAACACCTGTGAACACGACAGCAGTGCTGAGTTATAGTCACTACCACCTCCAGACTCATTCCACCGGAGCAATACAGGACTGCACATCTCAGGAAATAACTTTCCGCTGTAAATAGCTCATTTGTGCTTTTATAATTCTGTCTGTCTTGATATATATTTTCTATACATTTCTATTGCTATATAGTTATTTTTTTTTATTTGTTGTCTTTTCTATTTATTATTAGTGTTATTTCATTTTATTCGCTTAAATTATATGTACACTGCCGTTCAAAAGTTTGGGATCACTAAGATTTTAATGTTTTTAATGGAGTCTCTTACGCTCATCAGGACTGTATTTATAATTTGATCAAAAATACAGAAAAAAAATTAATTTTGAGAAATATAATTGCAATAATAAATACTGTAAATAAATACTCTTCTTTTTAACTTTTTATTCATCAAAGAATCGTGACAAAAAATATATCACCGGTCCCCAAAAATATGAAGCAGCAACAGTTTCCAGCACTGATAATAAAGCAGCATATTATACTGATTTCTGAAGATCATGTGACACTGAAGACTGCAGTAATGATGCTGAAAATACAGCTGCGCATCACATAAATACATTATATTTTTAAGTTTAAGTTTATTAAAATAGAAAACTTATTTTAGATTGCAATAATATTTCACAAAATGGCTTGAGAATTTTTTTTTCTGTATTTTTGATCAAATAAATGCAGACTTTGAGCATTAAAAAAACTTCTTTAAAAAAACATTAAAAATCTTACTCATCCCAAACTTTTGAAAGGCACTGTATGTCTGTACTTTCTGTACTGGACGAATTCCTCGTGTGTGTATAAACACACTTGGCAATAAAGCTCTTTCTGATTCTGAAAGGGAAGTGACATCAAGTAATACTCGCATATAACAACAAATGCATTTTGCCCTCTGCTGGAATAAAATTGGTAACTTCTCTCTACCTCGTCTGTATGCAAAGACTAAAACAAAGCAAGTAAATATGAATTATAGTGATTCTGGAATTTAAAAAAATCATCATAAAACAGCAATAGTTAGAGAGAATTATTTGCCCATTGTTTGAAAGTGTTTGCGAAATCCATTGAAAAATGTGGTTGTAAATCAGATTGTAACAAAGTCTGTGAGTGAGATTTGAGAGCTGAGAAGAGAAAATCCTATGGGTTACTTTGAGATGACAGGAGTGTGAGTAAATAAGAGATTTTTCATTTCAGTTCACCTGAAAAAAACTGTCCTCACGTAGCCTTGTGGTTCTTGTGGTTTCAATGTAGAGACACTGCTGCTGAGAGATTGTGGTTATAAACATGACTGATGATGTTTCCTCAGCTTGAGACGGAGCTGCAGACCGAGCTCAAATTCAACCAGCTGCTGGACATCACACAGCTGGACGGAGTCGCTGACAGCAGCTCGGACACGGAGGAAGATGATGATGATGATGATGACTTGGGGCTCGTTGGAGAGAAGGAGTTTCTGGGAATGATCAATGCCACTGAAGAGGAGGAGCTGGAAGAGGAAGAGGTAATGATAGCACTTACAGCCTTAAACTGAAGCTTTCTCTTAGTCGTCGTGTTTTTTTCTTTGTTATAAATGTAAGCTGTATGCAGCTCATATATATGTTCTGTAAGTTATTTTTTGCTTGAAATGAGGTTGTTACGATATCACAATTTTTGATACCATTGATATTTCTTTCAAATTTCAATTTTGATGTAACAGGAAAAGCTAATACTAGCAGCGAGTGATTTTTCTTTCTTTTGTTATTTAAGACAGCAGTTTTAAGACTGAAAGCACGCATCCATTATACTGACACACATCAGGTGTTCCTCAAACTGTTTATGTTCCCTTAAGACATTAACTGTATTCAGTGGTGGAAAGAGTACTTAGAAATTGTACTTAAGTAAAAGTATTGCTACTTAAGGAATAATTTACTTGAGTACAAGTAAAAGTACTGAAAAATGACTCGAGTAAGAGTAAAAAAGTAGTTTGTAACGCAGTAACTTGAGTAGTTTTTCAGCAAAGTACTTTAGTATTATTTTTCTATTTTTACTCGAAATGAGACGATGTGAGCATTATGGAGCAGTTAATTAATTAATCGAAGCATCGTAATTAATTAGATAAAAAATTTTAATCGACTGACAGCCCTAATTAGAATATATTACAGATCCCAATTTGAACACTGTGTGAATGTTATAATAAGTGTATTAATAGAGCTGTTGTAGGGTAATTATTATCATTATTATTGTCTTTTTTTATTTTGTTTTACAGAACAGTAAAATTACAATACTAACATTTATGAATGTTGATGGAGTTGCTGCTTTTTCTCGGCTTTTATTTTGGCAGAAACCCACAGGAAGAGCTCAGTGCTTCTTTTTGTTGACAACAGCATGCAGATTTATAAATTATTCTCATTACGAATTTGGGAAGATGTTTGTCGCACGTATCACATTGTCACATGCCTTTAAAAAAATTCACAAAAATGTTACTGAGCAACTGACGAGTAACAAGTTAAGCGCAGATCTTCCTCGCGCTTTGGACTTTGAACCCTGGCGCGAACTCGTGTAGCGCTGTCAGAATACATGCAATTCATGCGTGCATTAGAAAATATAACATTCTGCAGTTTATTTACTAATCGTTTGAGGCCATTTCGCGATTTCAATCATCATACAGTAGCCTAACCACCAGCATTAGCCACCTCCTCTTCTCATCAGAGACATGTAATGCAGCACTAAACAGTCTCTCGCTGTTGGCGCTTTGTGCTTGTAATGATTTCTGCGTCATTCTCTGATAGTTTTAAATACTTTCACACTGCCAACATGTTTGCTGCATTAGTGTGTGCCTCTATTTGATTGCGTTAGTCATTGTTCGGTACATATTATTTGGCCTTTTCGCTTATTCGGCCAAACACCGAAATATATTTTTTTTGCTGTTTTCGGCCGAATAATTTCGGTTGCCGAACATTCGGTGCATCCCTACTAATTGACAGCTTGTATCACAGTATAGAATTTTATAAAAAATATTTTTTTGTCTCACTATCACTAAGCAACATGGAACCCAGTCTCATAAACTGTCATGTTTGACGCTATGTTAAGCAAACATACTACCTATCCCTGTTGCCAGGAGCAACTGTTTTATAACTAATTTTGAAAAGTACATGCACGTAAAAGATTGTGGTTGTTTTTAAGAAGGGCAAAAGCAAAGAAGACTAAGTGAGGGTTTAAAAGAAAATAAAGCGTTTAAAACCGTGTGAATGGAAAGGTGCCAGTGAAAAAATAATGTGGGGTTATGGGTAAGGTTGGGCATCGTTTGAATTTTGATTCCGATTCTTGTCAATTCCTAATTTCGATTCCAATAAGGTAAAATAATAATAATAAATAAATAAATAAAAAATCTTAGATATCATTCACATTTATTCTAACTCTTGTTGCAAAATATTTTATAGCTGAATACGATGAATGAAAATCAACAGGCTAAAGAACACTTGCACAAGGATGTGTGTGCAGCAGAGAAAACAGCCTGTGAGTCTTCTTGACTTTGCTTCTTTACTTCTTGACTTGAATGGTTTAAAATCACATTGAAAGTGTAGTTTGTTATAATAACAAACTTTTTCAAACAAACAAAATTTTGTTCTCGTGAATGTGCACGTGCCTCTGGACGCGTTCGTGAGCGCTGCGATGCAAAAGCTGGCCAAACAAATAACTGAAATGGAACAACGGTACCTGGACTCTCTTTTAATTATTCTTGGAGATTTTAACAAAGCAAATCTCTCCCATGAACTGCCAAAATACAGACAGCACATTACATGTCCCACCAGAGACTGTAATATATTGGATCACTGTTACACCACAATAAAGAATGCATATCACTCTGTTCCACGAGCAGCTTTGGTGCTCTCTGATCACTGTTTGGTTCATCTTATACCGACCTACATGCAGAAACTGAAATCAGCTAAACCTGTATTAAGGACTGTAAAAAGATGGACTAATGAAGCAGAGCGGGATTTACAAGCTTGTTTTGACCTTCTTGACTTGAATGGTTTAAAATCACATTGAAAGTGTAGTTTGTTATAATAACAAACTTTTTCAAACAAACAAAATTTTGTTCTCGTGAATGTGCACGTGCCTCTGGACGCGTTCGTGAGCGCTGCGATGCAAAAGCTGGCCAAACAAATAACTGAAATGGAACAACGGTACCTGGACTCTCTTTTAATTATTCTTGGAGATTTTAACAAAGCAAATCTCTCCCATGAACTGCCAAAATACAGACAGAACATTACAT
>NW_015558723.1:0-2404 GCF_001515605.1 Sinocyclocheilus anshuiensis | reverse complement strand
GATTCGACCTCACTGATTGGAGTGTTTTTGAAGCTGCTGCCACCGATCTGGATGAGCTCACAGACACTGTAACTTCATATATCAGTTTCTGTGAGGATATGTGCATTCCTACCTGGACATTCTTATCATTCAATAATGATAAACTGTGGTTTACTGGGAAACTCAAACAGCTTCGTCACACCAAAGAGGATGCTTACAGAAGTGGGGATAAAATCTTGTATAACAAGGCCAGGAACAGACTAACAAAGGAGATCAGAGTGGATAAAAAAAACTACTCTGAAATGCTGAGAAAACCGTTTTCAGCCAACGACCCGGCGTCAGTATGGACTGGTCTGAGGAACATCACCATCTACAAGACACCACCCCCACAGTCTGTGGAGAATCAAGAACTGGCTGACGATCTGAATGTGTTTTACTGTCAATTTGAAAAGGCACCTGCCTGTCTAAAAGTCTGTGCTGACCAACTGGCCCCCATCTTCACACATATCTTCAACAGATCTCTGGAGCTGTGAAGTTCCCTGCTGCTTTAAATGCTCCACCATCATTCTGGTCCCCAAAAAGCCCAAAATCACTGGACTTAATGACTACAGACCTGTCGTTCTCACGTCTGTGGTCATGAAGTCACTTGAGAGACTGGTCCAGGCCTACCTGAAGGACATCACTGGACCCATGCTGGATCCTCTTCAGTTTTCCTACAGAGCAAACAGGTCTGTGGATGATGCAGTCAACATGGGACTGCATTACATCCTGCAACACCTCGACAGACATGGGAATTACGCAAGGATCCTATTGTGGACTTCAGTTCGGCCTTCAATACCATCATGCCTGACCTTCTCTCAGACAAACTCACCCAGCTCTCTGTGCCCACCTCCATCTGTCAGTGGATCACCAGCTTCCTGACAGACAGACCGCAGCTAGTGAGGATGGGCAAACTCGCATCCAGGATTATCACCATCAGCACTGGAGCCCCTCAGGGTTCTGTTCTCTGCCCACTGCTCTTCTCCCTCTATACGAATGACTGCACTTCAAAGGACCCCTCTGTCAAGCTCCTGAAGTTTGCGGACGACACTACAGTCATCGGCCTCATCAAGGACAGAGACGAGTCTGCTTACAGACAGGAGGTAAAAGAGCCTGGCTGTCTGGTGCAGTCTTAACAGCCTCTAAAGACCCCTCTGTCAAGCTCCTGAAGTTCGCAGACGACACCACACTCATCGGCCTCATCAAGGACTGAGACGAGTCTGCTTACAGACAGGAGGTTAAAGAGCTGGCTGTTTGGTGCAGTCTTAACAACCTAGAGCTAAACACTCTCAAAACTGTGAAGATGACCGTGGACTTCAGGAGAAACCCCCTGCACTCCCCCCACTCACCATAATGAACAGCACTGTAACGACAGTGGAGTCATTCAGATTCCTGGGCACCACCATCTCTCAGGACCTGAAATGGGACACTCACATAGACTCCATTGCTATAAAGGCCCAGCAGATGCTGTATTTCCTTTGCCAGCTGAGGAAGCTCAACCTGCCACAGGAGCTGCTGAAACAGTTCTACTCTGCCATCATTGAGTCTGTCCTGTGTTCATCTATAACTGTTTGGTTTGGTTCAGCTACCAAATCAGACATCAAGAGACTACAACGGACAATCAGGACTGCTGAGAGGATTCTTGGTGCCCCTCTACGCAACCTCCAAGTACTTTACATCTCCAGAGTGAGGAAAAGGGCTAAGAAAATCACTCTGGACCCTTCACACCCAGCCCACTCTCTCTTTGAACTGTTGCCCTCTGGCCAGCGCTACAGAGCACTGTGCACCAGAACAGCCAGACACAAGAACCGCTTTTCCCCCAGACTATATCGCACCTGAACAACACGTAACACACCTCAGTACTGCACATCTGTAAATAACTCATTAAACCTTCATCTGTAAATAGCACATATGCACATTCACAATTCTGTCTATGAACATTTTTCCTTTCTCTGTATATTTTTATTACTATTGTTATTGATAATTTATTGTCTATTCTCTCATTTTATGTATGTCTGCACTTTGTTTGTATTTTCTGTACCGGAAACTTCTATCTCCACACACTCCTGTGTGTGTGTGTGTGTGTGTGTGTGTGTGTGTGTGTGTGTGTGAACACACTTGGCAATAGAGATCTTTCTGATTCTAACAAAGGTGGACTCCAGGCACATTTTCGGTAGGACAAAAAAAGAGCATTTTATTTAACGTTAACCCATTCCTAGGCTTGGGAATCCAAAATCTATTCCAATTCTGGAATAGGATGCTTAAGATCAGGAATAATCTACTTGTTCTAAAATTAAAATTGATTCCCTTTTATCGATTCCTTTGTGTGCATTTTAATATGACTTTAAACCAGGGGTGCCCAAACTCGGTCCTGGAGGGCCGGTGT
>NW_015558722.1:0-830 GCF_001515605.1 Sinocyclocheilus anshuiensis | reverse complement strand
GAGAGCTGGGTCTATGCTCCCTCAGCTAGGTAACTTACTGCTAGCTATTTCAGCATTGGAACATGCTGTAGTTTTGAGCCTCCCCCCTCTCGTTTGAAGAGCTGGGTGTGTTGCTCCCTCAGCTAAGTAAATTATTGCTAGCTGTTCCAGCAGTGGAACATGCGGTAGGTCGAGCTCCACTCTTGTGTGAGAGCTGGGTATTTGCCCCCTCAGCTAGAGATTTACTGCTAGCCATTCCAGCTTTATATCTTAGATCGAGTTGGTGACTCTCAAACATATTGGGTTTGGTATGCACCATTCCATCTATGAGCTGCGCTTTCAGAGTGCCACGAGAGCCCCCTTAGAACGGTATCCTAAAATCCATGTTATGGTAAGTGTGCACGTGAAGGCTTTGTGCACTTTCTAAAATCCACATCGTGGTAAATTCGCACGCCAGTTCTTTTCGTTCTTTTCTAAAATCCTATATACATTTGCATTTACATTTACATTTAGTCATTTTGCAGACGCTTTTATCCAAAGCGACTTACAATTTGGGGACACATAAAGCGATTCTTCTTAAAGAGGCAAACAGATACAGGAAGTGCTTGTAATACCAAGTTTCTAGCCTAGGTATCCTAGGATACCTACTTTAACAGGGTGTTGCTACTAGGGGTCTGTTGAGACAGTTCCTTTCAGAGCTTATTCAAGAGCAAGCGGTAGCCCCTGTGTGACAGGCCAAGACTTAGTATGATACTAGGCTCTTGGTCGTATCCCCTTAAAGGAATCCATTTGATTCTAAGCCTGGAGCTCTACCCTGGGCCCAGGAGTCTGTCCCTAACAGGTAAGTTTGG
>NW_015558721.1:519440-525782 GCF_001515605.1 Sinocyclocheilus anshuiensis | reverse complement strand
ATACAAAAACAACAAAATACAAATGCACTAAATAAAATAATTGAACAAATGCATATTTACAATTTAGGCACTTAACTAAAATAAGTATGCTATTAATAAAATAAATAACTAGAGAAGGCTGACTATAATCAGCTTGCTTCCATTTAGTGAGATATGTCTACTCCTCACCTGAATTAGAAAAAAAGCTCTTCGTCTTCAGTGATGCGAAGACAACGTTTGAGCGTGTACACGCAATATCTGAGCGAGAGCAGAGCCAATTCATAAAAGAACAATATTTAAAAGCACACGTCCAGTTTTGTGTGAGTGAAGGAAATCCGCTTGGGAGTGGAGAAATTCCCACCTGGGGTGGCCAGCCAAATTTCAGGGGGGGGCCGGTACCATCCCTGGCCACTACTGTAGACACGTCCTCGGTTGTTTAAACAGATCGACATTGTGAAAAAAAAACATAACTAATTAGCTACATAGTTACATAATTAATATTTAAAATAGATGTGATATTAGCTAAACGCATTTTAAAACCCGTTTGAGACGGAAATTAGATACGATGATCAAAAACGAACTATTGAACCACATCATGACTGCGTAGACCACTAAGCTATTGTAGACCACTAAGCTATTGTAGACCATGTAGGCATACCATGCTTAAAATAAGAAACTTAGTTGAAATATAAACAAGAACCGCCGGACATCAGATGAATAGGGAATCTGTTTATTTCAACATTAAAGTAATATCGCGCTTTGAGATAGATGTAGTGCATTTAAAACTTTTGCCAAACTTATCCGCTTTCTCTCTCGCAGCGGGCCGAAATGACAGGAGCGGTGGGGGCTCGACACACACACAGCCATGAGCATACAGGCAGAGGAGGTTGACGGCCGGATTTCACGCACGCCGGTTTTCGCATATGGAAATTATTATGATGTCAAAGGTCGCATATGGATATAATTATGGGTCAAAAGGTCAAACTCATCAATCATGTTGACATAAGCTCCCGTTTACATACTACTCATGCCCATACATAAGAAAGCTAGTCAGTGTGTTACATGTTGACATTAAAAGTATAGTTCACCAAAAAAAGGAAAAGTCTGTTTTTATTTACTCACCTTAATGTCATTCAAAACCACATTAGGATCAAGTCAGTTAGAAATACCAAGGGTTCACACAAAACAAGGGGAATGTGCTTTTAGCTATTTTGCCGCCTGCAGTTGGAATCAGATTCCAGAAGAAATCATATGTGCTGAAACATTAGTTAAATTTAGTGCGCAAATTTAGTTAAAACATTAGTGATGTCTCTTGTTTTATTTTTGTGATTATTTTTTTATGATTATTTTACTTTCTTTTATGCTAAAAAAAAATTATAATAATAAAAAAAAGTTTTAAATGTACTTGTAAAGTTAAAAAGGTATTTTTATAAATGACATAAACTGTCATTTAAAAGTCGCACCACATGATATTTTAGCAGTCACCTTCACATTTTTTTATTTATGGCCCCTAAAAATATCGCAATGACTTATACTTTAGAAATTAAAAATGTTCTCCATAGAAAAGATATACTCAAGTTATTGCTCGTATGAAATTGCATTTTTTATATATTTTCAAATAAATTAAAGGGGTCATATGATGCTATTTCAAGTTTTACTTTCTCTTTGGTGATACAAGCTCTTGGTGCATAAAGAAGATCTGTACAGTTGCAAAGACTAAAGTCTCAAATCCAAAGAGATATTCTTTATAAAAGTTAAGAGTCAGCCACACCCTCCTAAAATGGCTAGTTCTAACACGCCCCCACACATCTACATCAATATGTGGAAATATTAGCATAATGCCGCCCAAATGTGCACGCAAAGAAAGAAGGTGTGTTTTCAGGAATGCAGTAGTGTTGATGCAGCCATATGTCAGGGAGACGCTGTGTGATTCAGTGCGAAAGCAAAAGCACTTTATTTGGCATTCCGGAAGTAGATGCAATTAGGAATCATTGGTTAAGATTTATTTACAACAGAACAGCACAACCCAGATGTTCGAATTTGTGCAATGCATTTTATGAACGACAGTTTTTTTTCCCCAAATATATTTATTGGCATTTTGTGCAGATACGACATCTTATATATACAAAAATTAGTAATCCACAATTCTGCTTTTCTCCCTCCCAATCCCCCATCCCCTCAGCCCCTATTATCGTAACCACATAACACAAACGAATGCAAATAACAATAATACTGTAAGTGTAGTTATTAAATGATACAATAAATGTACAAAGGAAAATAAAAAACAAATAAATAAATAAACAAAACCAAAAAGAACCAGAAAAAAAACTGTTAATCCTCTTCTGCATCTTCACGTGACAGATCAATAGTATCAATATAATTCAAGAAAAGTTTCCATGTCAACATATTCTGTTACACCAAATACACAAAATAATGATCTTTAAAATAGCATCATATGACCCCTTTAATATATCTTGTCAAGACATTCTACTGGTAATTTATAGATATGCTATTGTGTGTTTTTAGTTAATTACGTTAATAATAATGTATTAATATCGTTGAAGCTATACTCAACAAGGCTGCACATTTGATTTAAAAATACAGTAAAAATAGTAACATTGTGAAATATTATTAAAATTAATAGTTCTCTATTGTAATTTATTCCTTGTGATGCACAGCTGAATTTTCAGCAGCCATTACTGCAGTCTTAGGTGTCACATGATCCCTCAGAAATCATTCTAATATGCTGATTTGCTGCTCAAGAAACATTTTATTATTATGATCATTGTTGAAAACATTTGTGCTTCTTAATATTTTTGTGGAAACTGTTATACATTTTTCTCAGGATTATTTGATGAATAGAAAGTTCATAACAGCATTTCAAATAGAACATTTTTTGTAACATTATAAATGTCTTTACTGTAACTTCATCAATGTAATCCATCCTTCCTGAATAAAAGTATTTCTTTAAAAAATCTTACTGACCACAAACTTTGAATGGTATAGTGTATATGTAGAAATTAGCATTACATTAACATTATTATTGTTTATTTTTTGTTCATGCTAACTATTGCATTTCTGTATCTTATTGGAAAGTGTTACTGATGAAAGCATTTTCATTTTTGTGTGAACTATTGCTCCTATTACAAAAAGAGCTTATTCAAGGTAATCAATTCATGTTATATTAAATCATGTGAAAGTAAATCTCTGTGCATAGCTAAGAGAGCTATGTGCTAAACACATCTGCACATTAAGCCAAAATATCATTATAAAAATGGATTTCCGAAAAAAAACAAAGTAAATTTTCTAAGAGGGTGTTTTAAATTCCTTCCACACAGAAAAGGAAGTCAAATCCGAGCCACAGATGAGATCAATGAGGCTGTGACAAGAGGCCATGTAACCTCAGTGATTCTCAGATAAGCTGGATGGCTCAATATCACTCTGCAGTGAATGCTAGGACCATCAGGCTGTTCCACACCAGTGCCTTGATCCAACTTCTGGTCCTCCAGTTTGATCAGCACTAGTGCTACTTGTCGACCCTAAGCCTGATCACAACCCATGTAGGGTTAATCTCACTTCTGACCCCTAAAACTCTACCAAACCCTGGAGCTCATCATCTCCAGTAACCAGGGGACCCGATTCTCTCTCTCTCTCTGCCTTAATGGAGACCAAACTCCTACAACGGACCATCACAGAGGCTTATAATTGTAGATTTAAACTCATGTAATTACTGTATATGTAAGATAGCTGGACAATGGTAAATGTTAACAATCTAGGACATCACCTCATTCTCTTTTTCTAATGTTTTACTGAGTGTTGTACATGTTTGAATTTGTAAGCTGTATGTCGGCAATGTGACTGGGATGACCAATGTGATCTGTTTTTTTTTTATTATTGCAAAGATAAGCTGGAGCACATTTGGTAAAAATTTTAAACATGAAATGTCTATGTGAAAGTAAACACAAAATACCTGCAGGACCTGTTGTATTTGCATTGTCACTATTATTCTTATATGTGTCGCGAATATCTCAGGTTTTTTTCCGATGATCATTTTTTGAGTTTTTTTCTTTAAGGCGCTGTACTCAAAACTGCATCTAAAATAATGGTGAAATTCATGATTTAATCTCTATTTTGTTTTGTACAAAAAAAAGATTCAAGTGTCATTGAAAACACTCAACCACCTTGCCATATAATGAGTTTGTGAGTATGTTTGCATTAATCATAACCCCCCTGTGTATTCATATTTGTCTTTAAATCAACCTCAGATATTCTGTGACCTATGAACATCAAATCACTGTCATCTCAGTACGAAGCTCTCTGGTAAATTGGGTTGTGGCCTTTTTTGACTTCTAATTTCATATTTTATTAATTACATTCTTTTATTAATCGAAACACCCAGTTGTTATTCTCAGAGCACTGCTTTAGTATTACAACCCACCTAGATATCCATCTGGGTGTACATACTTAAAATGCTAATTTTGGACATTCAGTCTACATCTAAATTCAATCTAAAACAATCTGTAATGTTTCTGTAAAAATAATACCCAGTGTACTTTTTCTGATTTTTTTTTTTCTTCTTACACATTTTTTTTTTTCTTTATGTTTGTTTTAGTTCATGGAAAACTGTACCATGACAGACAGCTACGGTGAGCTATCGTTTTTCAGTATTGATTAGAATTAGCCCTTTTGGCTAACATAAATTGCAAAAGCATGAAAGATCTTTAGGTACCTTATTAAGATATTCCACAGAACCGTCCTTTTTTGAAACCAATGGAGAATAAACTAGCATGAAATATACAATTGCACCATCATCCCATACTTTTGTCTTCCCCATTCCACTCTATTTGCTCTAATGTCACTCTAATAGCTATTCAGCTTTCACACTCTCAAACGGGGTTCTGCTCCTTGTTGTTGTCTATGGCAATGTTTGTGTATAAAAGCATGTATCACGTTTCTAATAGATGTAAAAAGCGCAGTCAAGAAAATGAAAGTGTCTTACAGTGTCATGTATTTTTTTCTATTTGAAAAATCAAATGCATATTTACATTTGAATGAAGTACAAAAAGACAAGAGACAGATATGAAATATTGTAGGCTCTTTAAGTGTATTTTGGGTTTGTCGTGACCGCAAGGGCATTAGCCAGCCTCTTATCAGAATGTCCTCTGTTTATTTTAACCATAAAGTGTCAACGGGGGGAAAACAAAATATTCTGTAGCCAATGAATTCTAATGTGCCAAATTTGTTCTGACACAAGCAGTGTTCAAATAAATATGAATAAAGTTTGCATTCCTGAAGAGACTCTGAGATGTTTGTGTTCTTTTGTAGATTATATTTGAACAATTTTATTGTGATTGAATTGTGGAGCAGTAGTTTGCATAATCCATTACAGTACTAATAAGAGGAAAATGTACATACATTTGTTGATTTATTTATTAATATAGATTGCATTTGTAATATGTACTCTGAGCAAAGAGGAAAACTCTGATTAGTTATACACACTAATACACTTAAATATTACAGGCAGCAGGTCACTGTAGATAGTAGTTCTCATGGTAACCATTCTGACTCCTCCTGTGCCAGCGCACTCCTCAAGCTCTCCTTATTCCTGAGAGTGTTCAACAGGAGCTCCAGAGATTTGACCACTGGCTGCAGACTACCTCCAATCTGTCTCTTCCCAAACCGCCCGATAGGTCTCACGCCGCGCCCCACATACCAGAACGGGTCAATCTCTGGACCTATTTATGAGAGGTCAAGACAAATGTTACTATTAGAGTGCATATTTGGTATATGTGCACATATTACAAATAATTTTGGTCTGTTTGTTGTCAATCATGAATCTAATTTAAGTTTTACTATTACTTTAATAAGGTAAACAACTAGAAAGATTATTTAAATACATTCATTATGTCTTATAATCAGTTTTATAATAAGTTCTCATAATGCAGTTATAAAATGCATTAAAACAGATGCATTAAAACAAATGAACAACCTCATATTTCACACTATTAGTGTTAGAATGTATTACAGTCTATTAAAGTATATTTGTATGTACTATATGACCAAATCAACCTGGCTATATCAGGTTAAACCAATGAAAGTAATTTTTAAGAATCAAATTAAAATAGGTCACAAGTGCAGGTTGTGATTTTACTAAAAAGAAAAAGGTAAAAATGCTACAATAAAAGCTGTCCATTGGCCACTGTAGGTTATCTACCATATATGTGTACATCATTTTCTCAATTCATTTATTCAATACTTTTAAAGTAAAACATTTTATAAGTAAAAAGTAAGTCTCCTGTTTGTTAACAGGTTTGTTAGTTCAGTCATTCTTGAGAAGTGGGACAAAACGGTGCAAAATTGAAA
>NW_015558721.1:504701-519406 GCF_001515605.1 Sinocyclocheilus anshuiensis | reverse complement strand
ACTATCAAATACATTGAATCAGTCAATTACTGTATTAAAACAAACACAACAAACAGTATGTTATTGTTTATAAAGATTTTATTCAAGAGTCACATTTAAGTGTTTTGATATATCATTGGAACACAAAATCTTAAAAATTAAATTGAAGGTGATAATTGTGTTAAATACATTCTATTATTAATCCCTCATGACATTTAAAATTGAAAATATTTTTCTTTTTAAACCTAATAGCAGTTACCCTTGCTGGACCTGTTTTGTCCCATGTCTCAAGAATGACTAAGTTATTATATTGCCTTTTGTCTTGCCATCTGCAATATTAATGGTTTTTATTGGTATATTTTAAACTTCAAAGCACAATGAAATTCAAGCAGGTTGGTTTATTAACATTATATCACTTGATGAAATAATATCATGAACTATATACAGGCGCAAAAAAATTTGTTAGTGTCTGATCATTTCTGTTAATTTAACGAGATTTTCTTTTTACATTGTATAGCATTGCATAACAGTTACATGTTAAAGTATATTTTGACAGTAATTACAGTTGTTTATGAAAAGATAACTGACTACAAAGTACATTTTAATGCACTATGAATACCTTTATAAGAATATCTGTATAATGTAGGCTATTATGAATATTTTTTTAAATGCACGAACGTCTGACAGCTGCTCCACTGACATTGCGCACAGCATCTGCCATTCTCTTGATCAAGTCTCTTGAAGCTATTATGAATCAAGTTCATTACAATGACAAAAACTGATCGAAAAAACTTACTTCTGTTATCGACGTTGTGGACGATATGAAAGTCGTGTTCGACTGTGGTACCGTCTGCAGAGGTCTCAGTGGCAGACAGAATTAGCAGCAGCAGGAAAGCGACCGCTCCCAAGCGCGAGCCAATCAGGCACTTAGTCACGGGCTGAGTGAAGGCGGCGGGCAGCATGCTGAGTCTGATACAGGGCACTGTATATAACATGATACAGGGTGCTCAATATAATAATATAATATAATATAATATAATATAATATAATATAATATCATATCATATCATATCATATCATATCATATCATATCATATAATATCATATAATATTATATTATATAACATAATATAATATAATATAATATAATATAATATAATTACTAGTGCAAAACATGTACAGTTTGTACATGATCTGACCCTTAAAATTACTTTTTGCATATATAAAATGTATAAAAAGAAAATATAGGCTATATGTTCTACGTGTTCTAGTCCAAACTGTGCTAGATGAAAAATCTAAATATATAATTCAAGTAAAAAATATTTTGAAATTCAACTATTGCACCTATGAAAGTCATTTTAGGGGTCAGATCAGGTAGAAACTGCCCATATTGTGCACTAGTAACTGTAATCAAAACTTGCCTCACAAAATTATTAAAACAATAAATTCTTTTCACCTTTATAAATATTGGACCTTAAAGTGTGACCAATATCTTTACTTGAATTAACAATTTCTGCTGAGAAATTCACTTTAGAAATCACCAAGAACATTTAATTTAATATATACCTGGTTAAATCTATAAGAATTTTTGGACTTACATGTGTCTTTGGACGTTTGCTCTTCAGTAATGGGTGTTTCTGGGGTCAGAGTCCTTTCGTCAGTCCAAGTCATTCAGGAATGTTGTGCTTATATATCGTAAGGTGTCTGTCACAAAATGGATCAGAACACGTCAATCTCACAGGACATCCCTCCTTACACACACACACTCACACCTCCGACTTCCTCCTCTCCCCTCCTCCTCTCATCGTAATCAGCATCTCAACTCCTTTGATCCCTTGACTTGGACCCATCACAGTGAAGGAGTGATGAGAGAGAGCTTGTCCATTTGTGAATCAGACACGCCCTGATTCAGTTTATCAGTTTTATATCATATATAAATATGATATACATTATACCTTTATCAGTGGATCTCTGACACACACACACACACACAACATTAACTTCTGTAAGAAACACCACATCAAGTTCCACATGTTCACTGAGAATTAGAATTTGAGAGCTACAGCAGAAGCCACTATTCATTTAAATCGTTGAACTTTGATTCATATATATATATATATATATATATATATATATATATATATATATAGTTGTCAGTTATGAGTGTGTGTGGTTCTGTCCTATGTTCCAGGAGCACCTATCACAGAGCATCAGGTGCAGATCTGATACTGAACAGCCCCACTACAGCACATGCAGAAAATAAGGCTTAAATCCATCAGCATATACCATAATGATATTACAAATATGAGATGTCCCCATTCCAGACAGATGCACCACACAAAAAAAATCCTCTTTTCTAGAGTATTCATCCAATGAGATGCAAGAGATGAGAGTGTGTGATGTACAGGCTTTGCTGTTGCTGCTGTTCCAATAATCTGTCATTATGGGCTCAAGTATTGAAGATGCTGGAACCTATTGTGTTTTTTTGGGGGGGTTTTTTCAGCATTGTGGCACTGCTTTTTACCAGCATGCTTTGCAGCTATGGTCAAATCAGAGCCCATTTCATCTGATTATGCTAAAAATCATGTGAAATGGGTTTAGGGGGGTATTCATAGTTGATTGTAGTTACAGATTTTGCTGCAACATTGCAAGCTGCATGTTACCATTGTTGATAGTTACAGTTGCCAGCCACTTTCATTATTATTAATAAAGTGTGTATATAATTTTCTATTTTAAATGTTATATTACATTTTGTGTATTTTGAGGACATAACAAATTTTGTCAAATTTTCGAGGTACAAAAAGTAGCCCGAAAGTAAATACGTTACCATTGATCATCCAATTTGGTCAATTTCTTCTGTTTTCCCATCCACACGGACTGATAACTAGATCATTTTATCAAAACTGGAAACATCATTATGCATGTACAGTATTTATCTATCGTATATATTTAATTGTCACTGTTAACTACAACTGATCCTAAAGGAATCATGGTAACACTTTACAACAAGGTTTCATTTCTTAACATTAGTTTACTATTTTAGTTAACATGAACAAACAATGAACAATACTTCCACATCATCAATTAATCTTAGTTCATGTTAATTTCAACATTCACTGATAGATCTAAAATCATCTGATACATTTTAAAATCAAAAGTTGTATCTGTTACATTAATTTATGCACTCTGAATGGGCAAACAATATAAGAGAAAAAAATGTTGAAAAACAGAAAAGTTACTGCTAATTTTCTGCTACACTGTAAAAAAAATGAGTGTCATTTTAACTGTAAAATATTGTAAAAACTTTTTAACAGTAAGTTCCCGTACTATATAAAGGGATCAACTGTAAAAGATCTAACCAGACATTTCATGTAATATTACAGTAATATGCTGTTCATTGTACAGTTTTTAGAAGTAAAAAAAATAACAAATCATTAATATAATATTCTACATAATAATATATTAGTATAATTTAGTCAAAAACCGAAAACTGATATTCCCAGAATTCCCTGTGTGACACTCAACATTTTAAAGTATTTTGTTTAAATAATCATGTTTCTTAATAGTTTTTTATTGGTTATGCACATTAGGGTTTTATTTAACATCTTCTGTTGTTTAATGAATGTTTATTGGATTATTTAAGTGTCGCGTGTTACATGATGGTGTTTTGTGTTTGCGTGAATGACTCTGTGCACCATACTAGTATATACCTCAGCTTGTGGAAAAACTTGTGCTGAATTTTGATTCTTCATGTGGCTTTCTCTTTTTCCACCTGCATTATTATGGTGGTTGACAGTACTGTATATGTTAAAGGTACAAAACAGAATTTAGTTGCAGTGTGCATTTGTTGAATTTACTGGTTTACATTCAAATTCTTTTGTTTGTAAATGTAAGTTTTATACTGTCAAATTTACAGTTTGGTTCTGTAAATGTGTTTAGTTTGTTGCTAAATGCAGAGCACTAATTCCGAGTATGGGTCACCATACTTGGCCACATGTCACGTCACTTTTGTGGGGTTTTTTTTTTTGCCAAAATTATTTTTGTAAAAACTACTGATTTTATTTTTTTACAGTGTAGTACATTATCGGTTAATTTACATACATTTCCTTTAACCCTAAAATCCAACACAGTACACTGCGCAATTCAAGATATGAGTGAAACACCTGTAAAAAATCTAAACAGATATTCTTTCATATTAACTCAGTACACTGGGCCCTGTTTTTATGAAATTTTCTCAGGGTGAGATGAAATGTACTGTATCATTATTAACTAACATTAGTAAAGGTTAATTCATGTTATGAAAATACATTGCTCATTGCTAGTAAATGCATTAACTAATGTTAACAAATGAGACCTTATTGTAAAGTGTTTTGTCATGTCATGCTTGTATGAATATATCTAGTTTTTAATGTTACAACTGTAAGTTACATTTTTAAAAATCCAGAACAGTCAAGGATTTATCTTAACACAATTCTCATTTTTAGTCATGAAACATGTCAAACAAACCCTGTGTATTACATCATCTAAATCTAATCTTAACTAAGCTAAATGAATCGAATGAACAAACTTTTTCTACGTGTTTGACAGATTTATTAAGAGGTTTCACCCTAAAGAGACAGCAACTTCAATCATTCCCCATTCACCCTGTGCTGTTTTGGGGATGTTTGGGGTTTAACTCTTAGCCTACACAGAGAGTGGGTTGATAGAAGCATTAATCAACTGTAGTTTTCTCTGTGCTTAAGTGCAGACTAGCAGCCATCCTCACAAACTGTTCAATGAGCAATTACTCGCGTCTAACCAGTGTGGGTGTGTATGTATGTGTGCGCAGGCATGGCTTTCAGAGACAATTATTGCGACAGACAGCATCATTATGCAGTTCAGCTGTGCATTTTAAACACAAACCAGTCTCTCTCTTTTTTTTTTTTAATAACTTTATAACTTATACGAAGTCTTTGACAAGTAAGGCAGCTATATTTATTCTGACTCGTGCCAGAAAATCATATGAAACCTTTTAGATTTACAAAATGTAAGTTTTGAATTTGCTCAGTTCATTATTCCCATATAAAAGCGAAATGACAAGCCATAATTGACAACTTAACCATTATTTAGAAACATAAATTTTATATTCAACTCATTATTATATATGTCACTCAAACTTTAATGTAACACCAATGACATATTTAAATATGAAAAAAAACATAATAAAAAATATTTATGATCAAATATAATTACAATTCTAAATAATAATAATTACAAATATTTTTTAAATTACTTAACTTTTTATGTTAACTTTACACAGGTACTTTATACTTTTGTATACAGGCTTATGGCTTTTGGACACTTATTACATTTACATTTACATTTAGTCATTTAGCAGACGCCAAAGCGACTTACAAATGAGGACAATGGAAGCAATCAAAATCAACAAAAGAGCAATGATATACAAGTGCTATAACAAGTCTCAGTTAGCTTAACGCAGTACACGTAGCAAGGTTTTTTTTTAAATAATATAATAAATAAAAAGAAAACAGATAGAATAGAAAAAGAATAGAGCAAGCTAGTGTTGGAGGTCTTTTTTGCTTTTGTTAATTGTATAATAAATGAAAAGAAAACATATAGAATACAAAAAGATTAGAAAGCTAAAGTTTTTTTTTTTTTTACTTATATCATAATTACTTATATAATTAATTACTTATTTTGACTTGCAGAATTGCTAGATCTTTCACTAATGTTTCACCATGGAAAACTAAATCATTTAAATAATAACTTGATATGTCATAGTTGTACCAGATGGAGGGTCTTAAGGGTTTATTATTATTGTTATTTCGTTTTTTTTTTAATATACAAAACAATAGAGTCAAACTATTTCACATTACTTAAAATAAGGTTATGAAAATAGATGCCACTTTTTTCATGACTGAAAAGTCAAGGGACAGGTTTGCCACCTCAAAAAGTCATACTGAAAAAATCATACTGAAGATTCTGGTTTTGTCACGAGTCAGACATTTCCCATTAAATGTTGTATTAAAGACAACTCTTTATTTCTGTCTTGCCACCACAAGCCAGAAACCTTCATCAGCTCATTTAGTGGCCATTACTGCCCTTGCTTTTGATATTGCACAAAAATAAGGTAATCAGTATTAAGACACCTGTGACTTCATTGTCTTCTTTTATTAATAATAATTCTCAGACTCACTAAAGGTTATACATTTAATATGCACTTAGTATAGTATAATTTAAATATAGTAAGTATGTCTGAAAAAGCACAATTTAAATATATTTCTTTTTCACCTGGGTTAGCCTTGAATTTTATATTTTAATTTGTTTCTTTGTCACTATATTTTGTATTTGTCACTATGCAACAGCCAATCAAGAGCAAGAAAAGGTCCGAAAGAAGGTAATATTTCTAAACTTTCTTGTGAGTCAAGTAGATGACCTGAATAGAAAATATAAAATCAAAAGTCAATAGGCCTGCCTATTACTGACAGTTTTATCACAAGTATGTGGGCCTCTGTAGAAAAACATTACTGTGTTGCTTTATAAATATTAATTTTGCAGACACTTTTTTTAGTGACTAACAAAAGACAATAACAAGTTCTTTATTAAAACAATTTGTTCAAAAGTTTAAAATAATGTATCTAATAAAATAATCTAGAACTTGGAAAGATACATTTGTGATGTTATCAAATGATCTAAAAAATGGAAAATGTCAGATTATCTGATCTAAGTTTCTGTTGCTCAGTCAAAGGATTTGATTAAAAACCAATCTTTATCGTCATGTTTAATTCATATTTAATTCACACATTAACTTTCAGAATGCATATATTGCAGAATGCAGTATATATAGTATTTTAGTATGTGAAATAAACTTTTTCCACAAAGCAAATTTGCAAAGGAAAACATCTGTCTATGACTGCCTTTAGACATTTGAGGCAATTAGGGGACACATCAATCTGTCAAATCCTGCTTAATGGCTTTAAATGGTGAGTGAAAAATACATAAGTACATAATTTCTGCCTGACAGCAATGTACCATTTCTCTCATGGTTTAAATGTGGAAGCCAAATTCTTTCCTAGAATTTAGGATTAGAAGTAAAAAGAAAATGTATTTTCCTTACGCATTGAATACATGACTGTACACATGATAACCATTTTCAAAACAACAACAAAAAATTATTTACATAATTAAAATTACATTAAATATCATTATTTGAAGAGTTGCGCCACGACATTAACCTTGCCATGTCATAAAACATCGAACTATCTGATCTGAAATAATAGTAAGATTGTCAAAATAGTGAAGTCAAGAACATCATACTTTTAATAAATTTTTCTTTTTTGTGACATGAAATGTCATAGCGCCCTGATATTTTTGACCTTATGCCCGTTTTAAATATCAAAATAAATTTTAATTTGCAGAAGAGGGGTATTCAAGGTATTTCATGTATGAATTGCATTTTTTGTCTTTGTTTGAATAAATTAATAAATAGAACAAAAGAATAAGCAACATGTCTTTGACCCATTTATTAAAGATAAGTAAATTGGAATATATTTACAATAGACAGTCCAATCCGACACTTTGTTTCCTACTTTCCTCAAACTATTTTACTATAAAACTCTTCTGAATGGTTGTGGGATTTGGATTCAGGAGGAAGATATATAGTCTGTGACATCATCCAGTCCAGAGCTCTTGTTATCCAGATACTCCAGAATGACATTGTCTCCGTTGTGCAGGGGACAGTCTGTATGGGAGAGTAGTGACTGGAGGCTAGCGTCCATCTTAAATGCTTCACCCGTCTCAGGGTGACACAAACGCAGTTTCTGTGCAGAGCATAGTGGTATGTTAATGTGAATTGTATTCACCAAATAATAATAAAGGAACACATTTGTCACATAATCATAATCCTAATACAGTGGCTCCCAACCACGTTCCCGGAGCCCACCAAACATTGCACATTTTTGCATGTCTCTTTAATCAAACACACCTGATTCAACTCATCAGCTCATTAGTAGAGACTCCAAAACTTGAAATGGTCAGACAAAGGAGACATGCAAAATGTACAGAGGGCAATGGGGCACAGTCCTATAGAACAGTTTAATGTGGTGCTGTATGGCTGACCTTAGCTGTGAGCACATTGTTGTTATTCTTCAGACTGGCCTGAGATGCAGCAAAATCCACTACTTTGCCAACACTCCACTTAGAGCAGAAGAACATGGGCAAACTAGGGTCTTTAGCCTCTTTGGGCAGAAACACCTGGAAATATGTCCGTTCTGTCTGCAGAGGAGGAATTTCTGATGTAATACTTATCATAAATGAATGCAAAGGAAGGTACTTTGTAATATAAGTTTGGCTCTGATACCTGTGGCAGGCCTTTATCTCCAGATGCATGCATTTTAAACTTCATCAGAGCAACTTTTGCAGCAGTTGCAGCGTTTTTTGCTCCTTTTCTGCCTTTACTTGGTGGTGCATTCTTCTTTGACTCTGTTGGAAGTATTGTGGAGATTATTCTTTGGCTTTCTAAGAATTATTTGGCAACACAAACTCTTCAAGATTAGACTCTACTGCCCTCATGTGGATATGAAGAGTATGTACACCAAACAGCAGGAGACAGCAATGCAAATAACTTAAATCCAAGATAAAACAGTGTACTGCTAAAATTCTGCTAAAAAAAACTGACCCACTATCTTCTGCACCAGCTCCTGTGTTGCAGCCATGCGAGGCTTTGGTGTCTCCAGTTTCTCACACTTATGGTCATCCTGATGCCGATGTCTGAGACCAGAGGAAAACTGTCAGGTATAGATGAGCACAGCATTTTAGATAAGGACACAACACTTAGTACACCAGTTGCAATGGTTATATTCACAAAACATTATTTCAATGAGGTTTTATCTATTGTTTTCCCACTATAGTCTCTTTGTCCATTAGGTGAGACTTCAGCAGTGTCAGAGATGTAAAGTATGTTTCTAATAGTATTTATATGTGAGGCAGAAGTGTTTTTCAAAGTGTGGGCAGATGACAGGCAGCAGCTCTTTCTCTTTGCAATACTCAAAGCTACATGAATATGATGTGCTTCTATGGGATGATATTAGGCTCAAAATGATTAATAGATGCACGCACAATTATCCATGTACTGCATAAATTTTATACATGTATCTTACTAATCACAAACAAATACCTTTCAATTTGAGTCTGTGGTATTCAGGAGTAAATGATTGTGCAGCGATTTTTACAAATACAGACATGTTTCAGCATTTTGTTCGAATAGAGACATATTTGTGAATACAAATGTTATAATTTGTATTAAAGTATCATAATTTTTGCATGTAGCCAGGGGCGTAGCCATCATTTCAGAAGTGAGGGGGACAGAAATGTTATATATATATATATATATATACAGGTTTTTGTGAAATTTACGTGTTTCCATTAGGCGTATTTTCAATTCGCAATTTCAATTTGCGCAATTTGAAGGGTAATGGAAACGCGCCTAGTGTCTCCACATATACTGTAGCATTACCACTGCATGGTAACACCATGGTATTCAATAAATACCAAAGACTATGGAATATCCAAGACGTGTCACTCGTATAGTTTTGAATGTGGAAAAAGGCAACGCTCAATATGGCCGCTCAATCGCAGGAAGCCCCGCCTTCTGAATGAAAGAGCCAATCGCTAATCTGTAAAGTCAGCGCATCACTGCAGCTGCCGTTAGAAGTCCCGGTTGCTATAGAAACAGTCAGCGTTTTGAGACATGCTCTTAGGACTGCGCATGCACACTGGCTGATCTAGCCTGAAAAATAAGCTGTTTATAACGCTATTTGAGCAAAAGTAACAACATTTATGACACAGTTGTTGTCAGATTTCTTTGGTGATTACAAATATGAAATTTAATCATAAGCTTAGTGAACAGTTTTGGAGAATTTGATGTTTCCCCATTCAAAGAGATAGTAGTTGCACTTGCATGCCCGAGCAGCGTTTCTAAAATGGCCGCTGAGTGACATGTCTTAAAAGGACTTTGATAAATACTATGGTAGTGAATGATATTCTTGTACCATAGTATATTCATATGCCATTCCAAAAATGCCATGGTACCATAATGATAGAAAAATATGATAGGACCACCATAGTACTTTTTCTGTCCAGTCATTTTCTTGTCTTTGTTATTACATACCATTTAATTTAATTAGATGTGTTAATACAGATTTGAGATTAACTATTTATATTATAAATGTAGTGTCTTCAAAGTCAACAGCACAACATCTTACCAAAACACTCCAGAACAGCTGCTACATACGAATGGTAGAAAATCTGCATTTAAAAATAAAAAGTGATTAAAATTCGAATGATATTTCCTTTTTTATATAGAAATCTAATGAGTATGTGAGCAGATGACTGCTGCTGACTCACATCCCACTGATGTTACACTTATGTTTACAATGCTATTTGAATAAATAAAGACCCTGGAAATAGAATGTAATTTGTAATTTCTACTAGAAATAACTCTATTTTCAACGGTTTGGATGGCAAATCTTAAAAGAGTGTACCTTTTTTTTTTGTTGCAAGATTCAATGTCACAACTGTTCCATTCTGTATTTCAATGGGCGTGTCTTCAGAGACGTTAGGCGTATTCGACATAAGCGGCGCTGCGCTGACCGATCGGTGCATGACTTCAAAGTATCGCGAGAGCTATAGAGAGCAGACAGCTTCGTGAATCGCTCTCGTGGTACTTGATGTGATACACCGATCGGTCTGTGTAGCGCCGCTTCAAGTAGAATACACCTTTTCACTTGGAGCAATTTACGTGCGCACAAGTGTTGAATTTCAGGAAGAGTAGGATTGGATTTTGTCGGTGTTTTGAATTGAACTTGACTTCAAGAATTGCCACTTTCTCTCGCGATCCTGTATCTGCCAGATGTTTTAAATCAGTTGGATATTTAACTGGAATTAAAAGCAATACCTTCAAAATGAGTAAAATTTCAAAGATGTTTAAAGTTAGCTCATCAAGCTCATCCAGCTCCAGGCCTAGTTCTGGATCCGTTTTTAGATCTAAGCATCGGTCCCGGTCTGGTCCATAACCCCAGGAGGCCATCAACAGACTGAGAGAGACTGAGGCCATGTTAACCAAAAAACAGGAATACCTGGAGAGCAGAATCGAGCAGGAGATCATGATTGCCAAGAAGAATGGCACCAAAAACAAGATAGGTATGTTAAATAGGTCTTTGTTTACAACGGATGGGAATTATGTAATTTTTATCCTTTGTACCCAGAAATGTAATGAAAGTGATGGAATGTTTTGTTTGTCCTGATAAGGTTAATTTCTTATTTTGATTTTATTATTATTATTAATATTATTATTTGCCTATGTTGAGGAATCGCAATCATGCTCTTCACTGACACTGGTGTGTTCTTCGTAAACAAACTTTTGAAATAATGAAATACAAACGGGGATAAAGTTGTTGTGGTGGAAATGACACCAGAACCGTGGGACATTCGTGTTATTTGTGCAAAGATTTATAAAAATAATTTTCACAAATATTTACCAAAATGTTTTATTTCACTAGTCATTTAGATATTACAGTTTTAAAGATTATAGTATAACAATAGGGGGAAAAAAATAATGGTAAAAATATATATTTTTTTGCATTTAAAAAAAAAATCAGCTTTAAATGATTAAAAGCAAGGTGTCTGTTATATAATATGCTATTGAACGTGTCATCGTTTACATCTGGAAAGTGTAACACCCCACTGAAACAAGTGGGTGAAACATGGCTTTTGTTTATGTGACGCCCTGTCACTCATAAAAACATGCTGTTCATCGGGACACTCCTCATTTTACAGCTGTCCTTTGTGCATTTACACAAGCATGTAGTTTACACCAAGGTGCATTCATTTAAAAGGCAGATTTGTTTTTTTTTGTTTTTGGACTACACATCTTTGATTTCTATCTGATTTTTCATTTACTTTTTCATTTGATCTTGCAGAATTTACAAAAGACAATATAATTTTGTAAAATTTCAGAAAAAAATATAATTGAATCATTTAATTTTAGTAGTTTAATTCTGCTGTGAAATGTGTGATGATGATAATGACAATAAGAAGCAACATTATTAGATCCTAACATTTTTTTTTAGCTGCACTTCAGGCTCTTAAGAGGAAAAAACGTTTCGAGCAGCAGCTGACGCAGATTGACGGGACACTGTCCACTATTGAATTCCAGCGAGAGGCCCTTGAGAATGCCACCACAAACACAGAGGTTCTGAAGAACATGGGTTACGCAGCTAAAGCCATCAAAGGGGTTCACCAGAACATGTGCATGTCATCACTGGTTTTCTTTACACTGCCATTGAATTATATAAAAATCCAATTATCATCACTTATTACATAGCTCTCAGGAATAATTGATTTTAGTGGTCAATACTACAAAATTCTGTTGTGATTTTTTTTTTTTATAAAGACGATAAACCCTATAAATGATTATTGCATAACTTTGACCAGTAGATTAAAAAGTCAACCTACTGCTTCTCATTGTGTGCAAATGTCATCAGATCTCATCAATCATTCTGTCTCTCACTTTCAGAGATCTGGATAAGATTGACTCCCTCATGCAGGACATTACAGAACAACAGGAAGTAGCTCAAGAGATCAGTGATGCCATCTCAAAACCTTTTGGTGATCAGTTTGATGAGGTAGATGTTATAAAAAAAATTTAAAAAAAAGAGTAATTAATTTTCCCCACATTTAAAGTTTATAAGGGTGTTTGCTCTGGTTCATCATTTATTTAATATTGCAGCTTTTAAAAATGTTTCTGGTTATTTATAGCGGCATGTTTACTTTGATTTATGGAGTGATCTGTCTGTGCTCATTTATGTTTTTTTAGGATGAATTGTTGGCAGAGCTGGCAGAGTTGGAACAGGAAAAACTAGAAGAAAGTATGAAGAATATGGGCAGATTACCAAGTGTACCAACCACCAAACTGCCCAGTGCAAGACCAAGCCACCGTGCAAGTATAAAGACACCCACACATTCTTTTAAAATTCAGCAAAAGACCAA
The DNA here is from genome assembly GCF_001515605.1 of Sinocyclocheilus anshuiensis. Lineage (NCBI taxonomy): Eukaryota > Metazoa > Chordata > Actinopteri > Cypriniformes > Cyprinidae > Sinocyclocheilus > Sinocyclocheilus anshuiensis. The sequence continues at coordinate 506,380 of NW_015558721.1, read as the reverse complement.
CCAAGCCTTTTACACAGTCTCCACTTCATCTAAATGTCTGTTATTTCACTCTTTCAGCCTCAAAGAAGAGAGTGGAGGACGATCATGACATGAAGAGGTTGTCTGCATGGGCTTCATAAGCAGCAGTACAAACTCTTTCTTCTTTTTGCTTTTTGTTAACTTGCACTCTTAGCTCTACATCCAAGAATTTGTGTCAAATTATAAGAGCTTTTTTATATACAAAAGTAGAGAAATTAAGCTAAACATTTGTGTTCAAGCTAATTATTTTGTTGTGTGGTGATCTTTAAGATGAAGGATTACTTTGGTGGCAACTTGGTGTAAATAGTAACATTTTATTAGTGAAGGACAATAAACTGTTGATTTATAAGTAAATGTAGAATCAGGGTTTGGTTAAAAAATAAACTTTATTTATTAAGTGCATGATTTAAGAGTGTGCTTACAATGTTGTGAAGTCTTGATTTTGACACACAATATATGTTCCAGAATGCCCTTGAAGGGCACTTCGGGAAGGGGACGCCATTTGTAGGGACGTTCCAAATGAACTGAATCCCTTCACGAAGGGCCCTTCCAGAAGTCCGTTAGCAAAGGGAACATGCGATGGTCACTTCACGGAAGTGGTTTCCGTTTGTGATCATGTGATCTTTGGTTAGTTGGGCTTGATTTGGACTTCACATACAAATGTAAGTAGAATAGGCTAATTAAGATGACTAAACTACAGTCATGGCCAAAAGTTTTGGCAGACATACATTTTGTGTTTTGCATAGTTTGCTGCTTCAGTATTTGTAGATTATTTTTCCACATGTATCTATGGTATACTGAAAAACAATGATAAGCATATCATAAGTTGCTGTAATTTGTGTCCAGTAAGGGTTTTATAGTGACAGACCTACACCAAATTATAGTCTAAAATGTTTAAACTGCTTCCATACATCAGACAGTGTTTGTTTGATTATTTATTTTAATCTGTCTGAAATCAAATGATTACCAAAAATTACAGTCATGGCCAAAAGTTTTGGCAGTGACATAAATTTTGTTTTGCAAAGTTTGCTGCTTCAGTATTTGTAGATTATTTTACCACATGTTTCTATGGTATACTGAAAAACAATGCATATCATAAGTTTTAAAGGCTTTTATTGGCAAAAAATATAATGAGTCAATATTTTTGTTGATCCTTGTTCTTCATAACCTCTGCAATTCGCTCTGGCATGCTGGATATTAGCTTCTGGGCCAAATCCTGACTGATGGTGATCCATTCTTCTTGCCTTATTAGTTCAATCACAATTTGTGGGCGTCCACTCGCCTTTCGAGGACTGACCACAGGATCTCTATGGGATTGAGATCCGGGGAGTAAAATAACTTTGCACCAGTCTTCTGCTGTCCAATCCTTGTACTTCCTGCAGAATTTCAGTCTGTCCTTGACGTTTTTCTTGGAGAGAAGTGGTTTCTTTGCTGTTTCTTGACACCAGGCCGTTGTCCAAAAGTCTTGGCCTCACTGTGCGTGCAGATGCTCTCACACCAACCTGCTGCCATCCTGAGCAAGCTCTGCACTGCTGGTGACACGATTCCATAGCTGATTCCTCAGGAGGAGACGGTCCTGGCGCTTGCTGCACACTCCGGGACATCCTGAAGACGTCTTCACTGCGGTCGAACCTCTCTCCTTGAAGTTCTTGATGATCCGG
>NW_015558721.1:499983-504569 GCF_001515605.1 Sinocyclocheilus anshuiensis | reverse complement strand
AGTGCTTCTTCCCTCCTTTTATAGCAATCAGTCTGCTCTTACAATCTAATTAGTATGATAGTGATTAACCTGACTAGTTCACACTTTCACATGTGCTGCTGATATGATTAGTCAATTAATGTTAGCTGGTCATTTGGGTCAGGATCAAAAAACAGTGAATAATAGTTTGTTTGTTTGTTTTTTTGGTGAAAAGTTCATTTTTCGGTCAATGAAGCTTTTAGCAATTATTTAAAATGCAAAAATGCATCTGATCACTTACAAAAGAATAGGGTCCTAGAACTGCGGTCCCGAAACTGCAGCCTCCGGTTGTGCAGGAACATACTATTGAAACTTTTGGCAATGACTGTATAGTAACCATGGCACTACCGTGTTCTTGGACAAGTTCAGAGCTTGTCTGAACTCTCATTTCCGCTAGAGGGCCTCGTGAGCTGAGCTCTCTTTGAGTGCGCGCTCACACTCCTCCCAGTGGTGATGGGAAGTCTGACTCGCTTCGAATCGGTTCATTTGAATCATATGTTTTAAAGAACTTGTTCAATATCGTTTTTTGTTTTTAGTGAAGTGTCCCATTTCAGTTCAGCCATTTTCAGCTGATAAAATTATAATGTTTGTCATCTTTCTCAACATGGGCATAAACATATTTCCGTATTTTGTTTGCAACAATTGTTCTTCATACAATTGTTCTTCATTAGTTTACTCGAGAGCCGTTCATTGGTGCGTTTCAACTAGCAAGTGCCGTCGTTACCAATAGAGTTCAGTGGAACTTGCGACCGTATTAGCTAACGATGCTTTTGGAAAACGCACCTCAGACTAGTTCAAATGATTCATTGAAAAGATCCAATTCAAAAAACGAATCAGATTCGGACACCTCTCTCTCTCTCTCTCTCTCTCTCGCTCGCTCTCTCTCCCGCCCTTCAAGAAGCAAGCAGGAAACCACTCTTTTCTCCCGGATTACTGACACGTCTAAAGTTACAAAAAGGCATCGTCATGAGCTCAAACAGACCATCAGATTCAACCGGTAAGCTGCTTTAAAGTATACTGTTCAATAATGATTTATAACGCGGCAGTTGTGCTTGACTTTGGCATCGTGCGCACTACTGTAGCCGGTGAGTGTATGTGTCGGGTGAATGTGACACGTCTCGCCGTTTTCCGCTGCTCTCAGGTATGACGTTCACAGGTGGACTTATGGCACAACACACTCTCACATGATAAGACACACATCCATCAAGTTTTTAGTATTAATCGATATATTAAAGAGTCGTTTACAGTGACTTATTTTCATACGAACACCATTTATTCCATCGTCGCTCCTTCTAGTGTGCTTTAGGGTGAAAGCCTATTTCAAGGCTCTCAGTGAGGAGTTTTTATAGGAATAAGTGTACTACATTAGTATTAGTGTTGCTTGGCAGGTTAGTTGAATGTTAAAAAATATCTATTTCCTCCTTGCTTAAGCCTTAAAGGGGTCATATGATGCGATTTCAAGTTTTCCTTTCTCTTTGGAGTGTTACAAGCTGTTCGTGAATAGATAAGATCCCTGAAGTTGCAAAGACTAAAGTCTCAAAACCAAAGAGATATTCTTTATCAAAGTTAAGACTCTGCCACACCCCCCTAAAACGGCTCGTTCTAACACGCCCCCACATATCTACCTCACTATGTGGAAATATTTGCATAATGCGCCCAAATGTTCACGCAAAGAAAGAAGGCGTGGTTTCAGTAACCGCAGTTAGTGTTGAAGCAGCCATGTCAGGGAGACGCTGTGTGTTTCTAGGCTAAAGCAAAAGCACTTTATTTGGCCTTCCGAAAGTAGATGCATTTAGGAATCTTTAAGATTACTTACAACAGAACAGCAATGCATTTTATGGACGACCGTTTCATGAACCTAGGAGAGGAGGTAATTCTGACTTTGCTATGACAATCTGGCGCTTCTGAATCAGCGACTGTAAGTATGTTTTGTTACTAGTTTAAGTATTTGCTATTGACTGTTCAAATGTGGAGTTTTGCGCATCGTGTGTGTGTGCGCGCGCGTGCAAAAAATAATGTGTTTTTTGAACATTAAAGCATGTCAACATATTCTGTTACACCAAATACACAAAATAATGATCTTTAAAAAAGCATCATATGACCCCTTTAAAAGGAAAAACTAGATGTCATAAGGTCACATTTCAGATTTAGGCACTCTGTGCTTTCAGAGTTTACATCATTGAGAAAGACATTTCTGAGTAAAGCTTGCGTGACATATGACTCAATAATGGAATAAAGGCGTATTGTATTGGGCCAGTTATTAATATATTCAAAAGTAAAAATAAAAAAAAATATGATAAAAATATCAAGTAGAATACAATGTAAACAATCGCTACTGTTCATTTTTTTTTTTTTTTTTGATAAAACTTTTACTCAGCAGGGATGCATTAAATTAATCAAAATGATAGTAAATACATTTATAAAGTTTCACAAGATTCCTATTTTCAGTAAATGCTGTTCTTGTGAACTTTCTATTAATTAAAGAAAAAATTACCATGGTTAAGCAATGATTCTTGAGCACTAACTCATACTAGAATGGTTTCTAAAGGATCATGTGACACTGAAGACTGGAGTAATGGCTGCAAAAATTAGCCTTGCTATCAGAGGAATAAATTACGTTTGAAAATAAATAAAAAATAGGAATCATTTGTTTTAAATTAATATTTCACAATATTATTGTTTTACTGTATTTTTGAGAAATATATTATAATTTGCCCGACTGTCAGTTTACTCCCTTCCAGCCCCTCCCAAATAATAATGTATTGGTACCTTACAGCTGATGACCAACTCGACCCTGAGGAACAGAAACGTTTGGCAGCAGCTGCCCGTGAAGCTAACTGCCTCCCAGAACTCCGGCTGATCTTGCTGGGTTGGCGATGGCCAGGTAAAAGCCTGACCGGCAACACCATTTTGGGCCGTGAAGAGTTTCGTCTGGAACGTGCCGCCGAATTCTGCGTGAAGCGTGAAACTGAGGTGGATCAGCGCAAAGTAACAGTAGTAGACACTCCTGGCTGGTTCTCATCCCAGACCACACCGGCGGACTACCAGCAGGAAATGGTCAGAAGCGTAACTTTGTGCCCACCTGGACCCCATGCATTCCTGCTGGTCATACCTGTTGGCATGTTCACCGAAACAGACCGGGCTCGTATAGAGGAGAACATAGCACTTTTTGGGGAGGATGTGTGGAAGCACACCATGCTGGTTTTCACCTGGGCGGAGGTTTTGAAGGACAGGTCCATAGAAAGACATATACGAAGGGAAGGTCGTGACCTTCAGTGGGTGGTGGACAAGTGTAAGAAGAGGTACCACGTCATCAATAACTATATTTTTGGCGAACACCCACAACTGCCCCAGCTGATGGAGAAGGTTGAGAAGATTGTAGCTGAAGAAGGTGGTTACTTCACCCTTAAGACAGATGAAACAAAAACACAAAGTCAAACTCAGAGTCTGAATCTAAACACCAATTCATCGAAAGAGAACAGGGAGCTTGGCGCTAGACCCAAACAGAACGGCTCCTGCAACTCACTGCGGGCCACGGACGTGAACCCTCCACAGAGTGAGTTCATGTCGTAGCATACAATACACAACAGCATTCACAGTGCTGTTCTGGTTATTAGCATGTCTCTGAAGGATAATTTGTTTCTTATTGCATCTGGGTCGTCAATGTTTACTCCTTCTAAACTTTTGTTTTGATCAAGTAAATTCATTTCCTCTTACATCGTTATACTGTCTCTCTGTTGTTTATTCTGGAACTGTATGCTAACATCTTCGATATGTGTCTCTTTTTTTTTTTACTCTGACTCCTGCACTAATCAATGTATTTTTAAGTTGCAAATTATTTATTTAAAATTCACCACTGTATGCAACTCTATATTTGTATTCACCAGACATAGAATTGATTTAGTATTGTAACATAATGTCATAATGAAACTTTTTTTTTGCAAGATATAGGCCTAGCATTGCATTTTTATGATGTAATTTCTTTTTGTTATCTTTGCAGGTTTGGTTGAAGGAGTGAGTGATTAAGGCTGTGATAACAGTTCCAGTGCTGCTGTGTTCATTAACTCAATTCCACTGAACTTAAATTATGAAATACCCATTACTCACATATCAGTCCACCAGTCTAGGCAGCTTCAGGTTGTAGAGTTTGCAGTCAAATGTCTTTGTACTAGTGCTGGGCGGTATACCGGTTCATACCGAATACCGATGTTTATTTTTGTTATGATATGACTTTTTAAAATACCGCAATACCGGTGTATGTCGCTTAACTCGGCGTCTGTTCTGTGCAGTGAGCGGCAGAGAAGCAGCGCATTCAGTTGGCTGCACCGCAGCCGACTCGTCGATAAATGAGTACAAAACAGCGTTTCCTAGCCCCTGTCGCTTAATGATTGTTGAAATTATAAATATGAGCGTAGTTTGTCTGTTAATATTACATGCACCTTTTTGTTTGTTGTTTTTTTTAGTTTGTTACTCAGACGCAGGCATGAGACAAAAGAGTAATATAGCCAAAACAACCGCATAGCCGCTCTTTAGTGTAGATGCATGTTGATTTTATCAGACGATGCCGC
>NW_015558721.1:482489-499124 GCF_001515605.1 Sinocyclocheilus anshuiensis | reverse complement strand
CCGGTCATGCATGAAAAAAAATACCGTCATGTACCGTGAAACCGGTATAATTTCGAAAAATACCGTGATATACATTTTTGGTCATACCACCCAGCACTACTTTGTACAATATACTTCTTACCCCACAAAATATAAGATGATAACGGTACAAATTATTATCATCAAAGGTTCGAATTGGTGTTAGTAAATCAGCTGTACAACACCTCATTCAGTAATTAAAACCATTTGTAAGGATGGCATATCATGCAGATATCACTACTATACACACTTACCCAAACACTCATGTCTCTGCACTGTATTAGTCTGAAGGACACATTGGCACAGAGAATATTGAGGTAATGGAGTCATTAGTCAAACAGAAACACTCAACATTCATGAATAATTTGCACTAATGAGTTTAACACAACCTAATAGCTTGTAAAATGCCTCGACTAATGCACTAATAGAGTTAGCAGAGATGAGAGTCTGACGCGATCATATCATTGTAGCATTGGTTAGTTATATTGGTGACAGTTGCTATGGAATTATAAAACCATGTTACATTTTCCAGTTATTTCAAATCATATTTAGGGGCTGTTTCAGGTATTGCAGATACAGCATGTTTGAATGTTTTCAAATGATATTATTTTCTAGTAATGTCATTATTATTGTTTTATTGTTTGAGTGAATGAAGTGTTTTCACCTTGAATAATACTTTTTAGTTACTGATGTTTTAGGATTGCTGTGATAGGTTTTCTTTTCTTAATTTGTTTCTTTCTAAATGTTTTCTCTCTGTATCAAGTACACATCATTGTAAATGGTTTCCTCCCTGAAACTGGTTAACTGTCTTGTTATAAGCACTCTGAATGTCAACACTGTTAAAGTTCTGTCACTGTCAAGTTCTTATGGAACATTAATGTCTGCTATTAATTGATTTACGTGAATTCATTCCTTTCTAGATCTGTTGATATTTCTGAAAGCCATAAAAATCTCCTTCCCAGATGTCTGTGTGACCTTCTTATCATGAGCTGTTTTCCATCAAGTCTTTCAGTTGCCCTAATGATAATATAAAGCTGTGCTGCAGTCAAATATTTTATGGTTGACTTTTGACCTCAACAGATATGATGCAGTTAGGGTATTTACCAAATTGTTCCCTTAATTTTGCATAATATATATTTAGCATTCATATTTCTATTATTGTTATTGTAGTTAAAACACTTTTACTATACTGTATTTTTTTTTATCTATCACAATAGTATATTTATAATCGCAAAGCTTATGAATCTTTGCTATGTACTTTTAGTGCCAAGATGTTCAGTACCGCATGCTTTATTTTTGCTGTCATGGAAAGAATACATTTCAGTCATTCTTGAGACATGGGACAAAACAGGTCCAGCAAGGGTAACTGCTATTAGGTTTAAAAATAAAAATATTTTCAATTTTAAATGTCATGAGGGATTAATAATAGAATGTATTTAACACCATTATCACCTTCAATTGAATTTTCTCATTATTATACAAAATCTGTTTCTTAATGTCCTCTCTCTACATCTAAAACAGTGTGTCCACAGAGAAGGGTTCAATCATTCATATGCAATAAAATGGATAAAAAATTTTTTTTTTTTAATGATGAAAAAGAGCTTGTTTTATCAAAAGCAACACTTAATATCTCCTATCAAAGCAAGGTTGTTTTTTAATGACACATGCATGTTTAATACGATTTTAAAGTTGCGTCCCCACTTTTTGTCAACACCGTCAGACATTCAATAAAATGTAATAAAATCAGGGAATATCAGGGGCAGCTGTCACTCTAGAGGACCCCCTTGCCACAGTTCCCCTCTGCAGAGTACATCAGTGTCACACAGGCTCTGCTAAGTTTTATAGTTTTAGAATATTTTAAATCCTAATGTTAATATTTCCTTTGTCACAGCCATGATATGTCAACACCATCTTCCAATTTCTGAGGAAATTATTTTTGAAATATTTAGATAATTTTATTCTCCTGAAGCAGGTTCCATTAGCCGAACAATTAAACATAAAACTTGAATAAATAAATAAACACATAACGAAAGTAAAAGCAGCAGCCCCTCACGGGCAACTGCTGCATAAAACAACAACATAAAATCCAGGCCTGGTCCTCTCTCATCCTTCACTGTCGCTACTCCTCCTTTTATCCTTTTGGAGCTCCTCCGTGGGACTCGAGACCGGTGAGTGGCGCAGGTGTCGCGCATTATCATTTACTCCACCGGCCTCGCTCCGTTCCCACGGCTCTCGGCCCCGCCCCACTCGTCACAGGCTATTACATGAACTCCATTGGTTTTGTGAAAGAAATGCCAAATTTGTCAACACCGTCAGATGTCACCACCATAAGATGTTGTGTTCCAATGATATATCAAAATACTTAAATGTGACTATTGAATAAAAGCTTTATAAACAATAACATCCTGTTTGTTGTGTTTGTTATAATACAGTAATCGATTGATTCAATGTATTTAAAATGACTACAAATTCAGGTTTTCTTCTTAGTACATATAAGATACATAAATGTAGTTTCATTTGTCTGAGTACAAGGTTTTATTTTTTCAATTTTGCATCCTGTTTTGTCCCACTTCTCAAGAATGACTGATTTACTATATAACTACAGGTTAATCTGGGTTCTTTTCATTATTTTCAAAATGTCTTAAATAGTGTTTCCAGCATCTTATATGACAGAAATGGAGTCAGCCAAAAAGAACGTACGAACTTTACAGATCTTCTTTATGCACCAAGAGCTTGTAACACTCGAAAAAGAAAGGAGAAATTGAAATCGCATTATATGACCCCTTTAAAATAATCTTGCCCTTTACGTGTTGTTACATATGTGTTGCTGCTTTTAATCACAAGGTGGCGCCAAAATGTTATCAAAATTTGTCAGGATAACAGGGATTTTTACTGTCGTGGTCTTTCTTTAGTCACTGGCAGGGCTGTTAATAATTATAATTATTTTATTCAACATTCATCTGAAAATTCACTTTTAAATGGCTAAGGCCAATATTAATAAACAGCATAAAATAATATGTCAGTAAAAATAAAGGCGACACAATCACACGTTGAAAACAGATCAGTTATAAACCAGAAGCTGTAGAACTGCAGGACAAATCTATAGTCCATTAGGACTACTAAAATTACAGAAACATTTTTTTCACTCCACTGTAGACCGCTATTGAAATCAATGCACGGGCACTCTGCACATAACCCTCTGCAGTGTATTGATCAACAAAGCAACAATCTCAGTATTGTTTGATGGTGATAGTAGTGTTTTGTTCTTTACCCAGCCGGCACATGACCGACCTTCAACGTTGAAATATGGTTGAAATAATGACAGTTGTTGTTTCAACGTTGAAAAATGTTTACTGCTAAATGGTTGAAAAAGGTTAACAAAAATACTTGTAAATCAATGTTGATTTTTTTTTTACAAGATCTGTATGTTGAATCAACTTAATGCCTTCAACAGCATACACAAGAAATTTCTGCCTTTTAAATTATTAGTATTAAATTATTTAAGATCATTATTATTATTTTATTAGCATTTTACAATATTTTGATCATGAAACCTATTCTAAAATCTAAAGGTATATGTTAAATATTATCATCATTAACAACAATAAAACTAAATAAATTTCGCTGCGTTACCACACTGAAACAATTCCTATTGGTTGGTTTACCTTATTGCTTTGATCATGATTGGTTAATCTGGCTGTCATCCAGGAAACTGGCCAATGAAACTGTTAGCGCCTTTCTAAATTTGAAAATAAGACCGTTATTATATGGTCTTTCTGAGTGAGGCAGCTGACTGTGAGCTGCTGCTCGTTGAAACTGCTCGGTCTGTCCCGAATTATTTTATATTTATTTGTCTGTTAAATTTTTATTTTGGTGTGTGTGTGTGTTGCTTTATCATAGATGCTAAAGTTAGATGCTCATCTGATGTTGTTGTGTTGCTGGTAAGGTATGTTAATGTCTGTCTTTTAGAGATTTTTCCACATTTTCCTGATGTGAATGCCATGCATTAGGTGTGCTATGTATTTTTTAATCGTATAATAGTCTCAAAGATAACATACTCTGTTCGTGTTTTCTGAATATCATATAATCGCAAATGCCGGTACAATTTAAATGAATTAAGATGGTTAAAAGCAGTGGTTCTCAAAGTGTGGTACGAGTAGCGCTAGTGGTACTCAGGCTCCCTCTAGTGGTACGCAGAGGAATCACTAAATTAAATATAAATTCATGTTAATACATTTTTATTTAATCTTTATTTGAGTAAAGTTTTTTTTTTATTTTATTTTTTTTACATTTAAGTACAGTACAGTTATTTAACTTTTGGTACAACACATTTTAATTTAATCATTATTTAAGTTTTTAATTTACCTGTATGTAAGCACAGTGCAGTGTTAATGTTCAAACTGTGTATTTACAATGTTAAAGTGGCTGACAACAATAAATATTCTTATTAGGAATAAAACTGGCTCATTTATGAACTGTGCAGGGCTGTAGCTGAATAGTTAGGCCTACTACACTGCTGAAATTTAATGTTGGTCATAATGGTGGTACTTGGAGAGCCAAATATAGGCAAAAATAGGTTTTGATTTTACTTGGTTTAATAAAAATTTACTTAATTTGATTTTACTTGTTTTACTAAATACACTGTATAGTTAGGATTCTGATTAAAACGTTCATCTGAATAGTGAATACATTAAATAAGTGTTTAATGAATAGTGTTGTGCACTTTGTTTCCAACCCCACTGCTATTGAACTGTAAAGTGAACATATTGATTTGTTTTGCATTCAGTTTTCAGTTAAAGATATTTCACAATATCAAAGTTTATATTTTATGAGTATTTATTTTTGGTGTTTTTGTTTTTATTTAGTGAGAGGGGTGTTCCCTTAGAAATCACGTTCACCCCCCTTACGGCGCCCCTGGTTGCAGGTTCCATTCTCGAACTGTTTAACACATTTTCACTGCAAAAATGTTCAAATCTCTTGTAATGAGACACATTAGTAAAACATGTTTTCACAGAAACTAAAGTTTTCCACCAAAATAAAAGATCAACTGGTTTCAGTCATAAAAGTACAAGGGTTTCTCTTGCAAGTGCAGCGCAAAATATGCATATTATTTTACAAAAACCTTTAAATATTATTGTATTTGTTCTTCTACAGGTTTTTAACAATACATTCATGCACAAACACTGCAAGCTAAAGTTTTGGATTATTTTCATCTCTTTTATACATTATGTTTCCAAAATAAAACTGCTGTTTTACAATTTTGAGCATGTGGTAGTTTATTGAAGTTGATTGTAAAGCCATTGCTGCAAGTCATTTGATTTTTAACCTTTATAATGTACAGTGTTGATCTAATCCAGTTAAACTCTGCGGACCCGGATACGGGTCCAAAATGACGTTAAAAATGTTTATGCTTCACTTACATAGCCTTCCTTATATGGTATCAGCCCATATTCAAAGAAGGCTGTGAAAATTAATCTGCATTGTTAATCCTTTTGATCTTTTATAAAAAAAATTCACAAAAATCTATTTCATTGGATAATAAGAATTTAAAATGGGGGGGAAATATAATTATGAAATAAATGTTTTTCTCAAATACACGTTGGACACAATTATTGGCACCCCTAGAAATTCTTATGAGTAAAATATCTCTGAAGTATATTCCCATTCATATTCACAATTTTGAGCTAGGGCTGGACGATATGGCCAAAATTTATATCATGATATATTTCTTAATTTCGGTCGATGCGATATAATTCCGATATCGATATGAACACTATTAAAAAAGCCTCATAAAAACGGCCAAGAACGGCCACAACAGATGTCTGTACCTACAAACTTATGAAAAATTAATTTGCCAACTCTATGAAACCTACTCCTATAAAACTATATAATATTTTAGGAAAAAAATGGCGCAAAGGGTCTGGAGAGATTCTGGATGAAGGAATTGTCTCTGATCTCTTGTCAGGTGTTCTCTAACCTCATCAGGCATTGTAGGAGAAAATGTAGAGCTGTTAAACTCAAAAAGTATTGAATAAAAGGGTGCCGTTAATTGTGGCCAATGTGTATTAGAAAAAAACATTTATTTCATAATGATATTTCCCCCCATTTTAAATTCTTATTATACAATGAAAGGTTAGATTTTTGTGAATTTTTTTAATAAAAGATCAAAAGGATTAACAATGCAGATTAATTTTCACAGCCTTCTTTGATCATATTTACCAAGGGTGCCGATATTTGTGGCCATGACTGTATGTACAGTGTTGATCTAAATGCAAACTAGGTTGTAATTGAACGTACAGTTGTGTATTCACCCTTGTTGAAAGGTACGACAGTGAAACAACGTCGCGTTATCAATGTTGATTCAATTAGCAAAATCAACACCTAATTCAACGTTAATCCAACGTCTACAGAACGACCATAATTCACCCATGATGAAGGTAAAACGGTGAAACAACGTCGCGATTTAAATGGGGAAACAACGTCACAATATCAACGTTGTTCCAATTTGCAAAGTCGAAACATAATCCAACGTTGATTCAACCATGGTACCGACGTTGATTCACCGGTGAATCAACGTTGAAATGCCGGCTGGGTATGGCTATATCCTTGATAGGAGTCCACACTGCCTGGAAGTTGTTTAGGTATCAGCAGGCTACTTAAAAGGTAAAAAGAAAAAAGTTGAAACTATCAGCAACTACAGAACTGTGCCATGTTTCTCTGTTTTACATTGTTTATCTATTTACATGATCTTTTACATTATAATTTGTGGATTGTCCATTAGTAACACAGAACACATTCAGTATTTGTTTAACATTATTTCCAGTTTCTCAGATAAAGTTGTTCTTCACATGCACCCTAAATATTCTAGTAACCTATTGTTTTTCCATTAGAACCCATCTGGTTCTCTGCATATAGCACTGAATGACAATTGTATGATTCCACTACACCTGCAACATTCCAGAGTCTTTTGTATCCAAGAGATTTGAGAGAGATTTTCTTAATGGAAGCTTCAAGATAAAAGATTATGTAATTTTAAAATAATTTAAACTAAAATGAAATCATTTAATTTATTTATTTGGTAAACAGCAGACGAGTTAGATACAAAACTACCAAGCTCAGAAAAAAAAAAAAAAAAAAAAACGGTTTTAAGTCCTATTTGTAGTGCTAATAGCTGGGTTAAGAAAGAGAATAATAACCAGAACAACAGGCGACAACTAGTTGTTTGTCATGCCTTTGTAAAGGATTCCTGACAGGATTCCTCTTGATAGATTTATATTATTATTATTATTATTATTATACAAACTCTTTATTACATGGGATCAGACACCCAAACCCAAAAAAAAAAAAAAAAAAAAAAACGGTTTCAGTAACTACCTCGCCCCCCTCCCCATCTGAGTCAGCAGCACAGACAAAACATTTACTTTTAACTATAGCACTTCCCAACAAAACTGTCGGCTAATCCCATGTTCCAGGAATCCTTTAGCCTCAGCAGTTCCTCTTTAGATGACGATGCGTTACCATCTTGCCTTTATAAATACTCCTTGCTGGAATCACTGGGTTTCCCTTTAAACAAAATAGCAACCAAAAAAAAAACAAACAAGAAAATGACACATAGCCAAACTGGAAAATAGGCAAAATACCACTGTAGTTGAGTGGCTTAATATAAAAAAGTATAAAATAGGTACTAAATGTGATGTGCAGTGAATCACAATGGGATTTATTTTAATGAATGAAGGATTTTCATGAAAAAAAAAAAATCCTCAAGATACACAACTGCAAAAATTTAATTTGAGCCTCTATTTGTACAAATGTATTTGCTATTTGCACATCAAGCAACCTGAATCTAAAGCTGTTTTTTTTATTATTTAATTTAATATTGTTATTCTACATGGAGTCAAGCATGACCCCATTTTCCCCATCCCAAACATGGCCGTGTGTGGTATATCACTCTGAGTGGCAGAATGTATATGTGAGGGTACTTCACTTGAGCAGGCACATGTTTACACAGATCTCACATATCCTGTCCCAGGTCTCATGGATTTCCGTAGTTCCTGAGCCATTAGGTTCTGGATCCTGTAGCCATTGTAACAGGCTATTTTTCAGCACACATGGTTGCTTCTCCCTTCCTCTCTGAGCAGGGAAGGGACCTACGGTCAGATAGCAGCCAAACTAAAGAGAGAATGGCAGCGAGACAAATATGAAAAGCACAATACTGGAATGTATTGTATTTTACAAGCGTGTGTTGTATTAATCTTGGTGAGTACTATGGCATATTTATATTTTCTGCTGTGGTTACATATATTTATTTTACTTTTCATGTTTTTGCATTGAGTTACTGCTTGTATGAAAGTGCTTAATAAATTAGGTTTACTATTATTATATTAAAAGCAGTGCCTCATTTATGTACAGGAAGGCATAAAGCAAATAATGAAAAATATACATGCTTTTCCATTATCCATTTTGACTAAGACCTTGTCTAAGTTTAAGTCTAGTTTATTAGAATGAAATTAATATAGGTATACACTGTAAAATTATCTTTTCAGTGTATAAATGTACAACACCAAGAAAATTTGATGTGTTGCTTTTGATAACAAATGTCCTGCTAAATGTCAGTAAAGATAGATCTGTAAAGAAAGAACTCATCCCATACGTTCTGTATTTTTCCCCATTAAAGCTACAAGCTGAAGTCATGAGATCATCATCTCGCCTTAGTTTTTCTTCTAAGGAACCTATATGGAATCGGTAAGGAGTTCTGTCTTTTAGATATATTAGCGTTCAAATGACTGAAAACTAAATATGTTAATAAAAAGGTAACTGTGTGATATGTCAATTTTCCACAGTAATGTGTCAAAAATACAATGCATCGAGTCAATTTTACGTGCATTTCACTATTTAACCTGCAGAAGTCGCACTTGTTACATTAACAATACTAGAGACTTAACATACGTAAACATACACAATCTCAAACTCACATTGATAATTTAATATACACACTCCAAAACTAGAAATTGCATGAACTATAGTAACTTACCAGTCGTTACTAACAATAAAGAAGTTTATAGTGAAATCAGTGCAGACAATGTTCTGTCTGTACAACGAACAACCATTTCATAAGGCATTGTTGTATAGCCTAACAATGTAAAAAGTGGGGTTTGTTTGAAGTCACCATTATGGTGATTTTTTTTTTTTTTTACTGGCAACTTTAACCTTATTTAATTTTATTCTAGTTGCTGTAATGTAACAGGTGGTAATTATGTTACATAAAAAAAAGCTAAGCACAATGACTAACATTGACTACACTATTTTTACAGTGTGGATTTCAGGATTAGGGATATTCTAGACACGCTAGATTAAAACTTTTTAAAAAGCGAATAAATGCTTTATTTAGCCTCTTTATGAATTTAAATTTTGACGATAAAAGTTTATTTTTTATTTTTAGCTAATTTCTCCGGACATGTTGTTTTGTCCACAGAAGCCTAGCTTGGCCCGAGACACAGGCCTATATTTTAATACATTTCACAGATACATGATACCATCCACTGGACTTCTGCCCACGGAGCCAGTGCGAGTGGGTTTAGTGAGAGTAGAGGCATGCGCAGAGGGGTGGGTGAATGTAGAGCAGAGCGCGCGAGTGAGTGTGCGCGCGGATGTCACACTTCGCGTTGCGCATTTCACCCTGTTTGAGTGCAGGGAGAGAACGGGCGCTTGACAAACAGCGGAGAATGAATGCATGCACAGACATCAATGCACTGGAATATCATTCGCGAAGACACTAGCAGAGTGTTGTTCGTAAACATCACGCGGGCGGAACGGTATGTGGACATTATTTCACGGCGCGTGCTGCTGGAATCGCAACTGAACAGCTCTGGTCAACTCTGAGCGTCACGTTCGAAGGGCGAGGGGTAAAACAGCTTGCTATCCCAGTCCCCGATAGAACCAAAAAATAACAGGTCGTTGAGTTTTCTGGAGGCAGAATCGCATAGCGCGTGCTAGTAGTTTGTTTTGCGCGTGCTGCTGCAGCAGGCATCTCGCGCACCGTTAGCTCAACATCTCTACGGCCTCGGAAGTTAATCTGTTTTTCTCTTTTTAATGTTTTTGATCGCCCGAACACACAATTCTATCTATTCCCTGGACGAACCCACGCTTTAGGATGCCAGATCAAATATCGGTGTCGGAGTTTCTGTCGGAAACGACAGAGGATTACAACTCTCCCACTACATCCAGCTTCACCACCCGCCTGCAGAGCTGCAGAAATACAGTCAGTGTGTTAGAGGAGGTAAGAAGCTGCATGCTTTTCTCATGCAGCACTTTCTCATGTTTTACACTGATACTTTACAGTGTAATATAATATCTGTTTATATTACTACGTCTTTACATTGATACTTTGTATTAGCATATTGCATGTTTGTTTACTTTGGTACTGAATATATTGCGTTAACATGTTTACAGTGGCTCTTTGCATCGGTACATTGCATCTCGCATGAGTACAGTACATAGCATCTATTGTTATTACTGCATTGCATTAGTTTATTACATCTGTTTACAGTTGTCCATTGCATCTGTTCATTGCGTCGTCTTGCATTTTTCAATTGCATTCTTTTACAGTGGCACATCAGATTAGTGTATTGGATCTATATTAGCATCTGCTTACATCTGTGCATTGAATTTGATAACTTTGGTATTTTATATTTGTGCATATTATCTGTTTACAGTGTTGCTTTGCATCAATGCATTGCACCTGTTTACATCGCATCTGTTTATATTAGAAAATTGCATCTTTACGTTGATACTTTGTATCACTACATTGAGTGTTTAGTTTAATGCATTGCTTTTTTTTTGGTACTTAATTTGTTTATATTAGTGCATTTTGTATATTATTGCATTGCATTAACACATTGCATCATTTTACTTTTTTTACTTATTGCATCTGTTTATATTAGAGCATTATGTCAGTTCACATTTTTTTTATCTGTTTGCAGTGGCGTAGTGCATTAGTACATGCGTAGATCTGTTGGTCTGCATGGCTATTCTGCATTAGTACACTGAATCTCTTTCCCCGGTTTTTTTATTTTTATTTTTTATTTTTTTTACAGTTCATTAGTATGTTGCATCTCTTCAGGTTGTGAGCAACAGTCTGCAGTGTGGGCTGCAGTTTTGTTCAGCCAGAATCAGTTCTGATTGCACTGATGATTCATTGGATGTACAACCGTTGAACGTCTATGCCAGCTTTAAGAGTCATAATTTGGATGGATATGGATGTTTTTGTGATTCATAACAACTGATGTATAAAATGGTTGACTTGAATTCATGGTAAAACGCCCCTGAGAGCATGCATTTGTGCATGCATCACTTTTAAATGCATATTGTCACAGGATTTTGTTGAGGTTTAGGAACTCCCCAGGGGATGGTCTTATTTTGCTAACAGTGACGTTCTGTAGTTAAAAGCAAGAAAAGTTAACTTAGTTTCTTTCTTATTTATCTTTAGTTAGTTTACTTAAGCTGCTCTATAGTTTTGTGTGTTTGTTTGGCATATTCCTTTGTTATTTAAAAAATTCTTAAAATAACCTATTGAGTCTGTCACTGTTGTGCTAAGATTCCTTTGAACACCTGCTCCAATAGCAAAATGCATATCTAAAACTGACCATACATGTGGGTTTTAAGAAGGTAATGTCAAAACATGTCACACTAGAAGCAACATAGCATCTTCATAACATTTTGCACCACACAGTCGTGCCACTTCTGCTCTTTATGTGGATGACAGGAAGCTGTTCTTGCAATGATTTGAAGATAGAGTGATGAAATATCACTTTTAAGCACCACTTCCCTCTTAAAGTAAGCAGAGATGGTCATTTTCAATAACACAAAGTCATAGACTTAATATGCGTGTTTTCTTTTAAATCGTACCTTTGGTGTCAAAAGCAGAAGGATTTAATGATAGGTTGCAGTAAATGCTAAAAAAGCATGTTTAGGTTACATGGGATAAGACATTTTGACAAGATGTAGACACATTGCAGTCTTATTTTACATTTAAAATGAAATGCATAGTTATATTTATTGTGTCAGTATGTATTCCAAGCCCTTAATTTTGGTGATGATGAAATTTCAGATGGATCCTAGCTGCAAGTTAGAGTTTGTCATGTTATTTGGGCCATATTGAAGAGCTTATTGAAGGGGGGGGGGAACGATATAGGCAAATATCCTATGTGGTTTTCAACTATGTATGACTGCTCTAAACAGTGTATGACTGCTTTGTATGACTGCTCTAAACAATGAATGACATTTTGTGAAAATGTCAGAATCGCCATGTTTCTATTTTATCCAAACAGTCAGGCCAAATCTGTCATGTTTCACAGTTCCATTAATAACCTAATGTTTGTCTTAAAGAAATAGGTCACCCCAAAATGAATATTCCAGCCCTCTACGAACACCTTGGCAAATGAATCGCCATTGGCTAGTCGCGCATAGGTAGCGCGTCAATTCTCTCTCTCCCTCTCTCGCTGCGTGTGTGTGAAACAAAGCGACGGCGAGTCGTGCGCCTTCACACTAGAGTTTAAGGTACGTTAAATACAGGTGCGTTGCACATCCATTCAGATGAACTGAAAAACAGCACAGATCGCTTGGCGGAGAGTGAAACTCTGAAGCGCTCAGTCAGAGAGTGTTCGGCGAGTGAAAATATATCTGAGCTAAACTTATACTTAGCCTCCAACTCACACACTGGCGAGTAAAATCTGAGAATTTATTAGCCAGTGGCTAATATTAGACATCATTTAGTCGTCCAGAGTAAGATTTAGTCGCATATGCGAGTGATTTACTCGCAATGTAGAGGGTTGTATTCTGTCATTATTTAATTATTTCTATATTCTTCAATTCATTTTATTAATGTCAACATAAAACTTTGTTTATCTTACATACATTTTCATCTTTGTATTCATTTCGACAATTGTATGTCAAATGCTAGGATGCCTTAGGAATCTGCTGTGGTGCATATCGTATTTCTGGCAGTGCATTGATGTGGCGTTTGTCCATGTAGCATGCTGATGTTGTTACAGACGCAAAGAGGGAGTGATGTTTTGCTGAAAGCTTCCAACTTGGTCTGATGCTTTGTTCTATTATGTAACACCGAGTCCTCATGGCAGTGAGCGCTGACAAAACCCAGAGCCAGAGCTGAGCGACTGCAGGCTAGAAACAGCAGAATCAGAAAAACAAATTCTGGCTAGATTGAGAGGGACTGATAGAGACTGGAGGACATAACACTAGTTAGCTGTGCTCCTAGAATGTTAGAAGACTAATACCATGTACACCATATACCATGTAATACCACGCTTCTGACATGTACACAATCTGTGTGTGTGCAGAACAGGAATGGCACTCAAAAGAGTAGTGACATCTGGTTTTATCTGCAGTGTGAATGTAGCAAACAGAATTTGATCGAAAACGAGTGAGAGGAGGAGGAGAGAGTGGGAGTGTGGAGGAGGATGTAGGCAAGATCTGGTAGCCAAAGATCCGCTCCTCATCCAGATAGGGCCAGCGACGCACTAGCCGCATCTTGATGTAATATTATACCCTGTGTCCTAATGTTTCAGCCAGACAGACTAATAGTTGAATGATTCTCGGCCTCTCTTTATGGGATGTAAATACATATGCACTCAGCTACGTCACATGATGTTCAGCTCACGTTGGTGGTGCAAAGTGGCCGGATACTAATCCACAAAGACAGTCCTACACTACGGGAGGCCTCTTGGCTTCACACCAGCTTTGTCCCTTCCTATCATGTGTCAAAAGGTAATAGCAAAACACAACAGTTGGATTAGAGAATTGTACAAGGTTTTTTGTCTTCACTGCTAGACCAGTGCAGTAAATTAAATGTGAGACTACACAGGAACTGAGAGTGTCTCCTGCATTTCACTGTTGGACTGAAGTTCACGTCACTTTGTCTTTACTTTCTCACACACCGGGATTTTTTGTCTCTGTTTGCTGAAATGTAAACATGGCCTGATTTTTCCAGTCGGTGTGAGTGGAAAAATATTCATATGGGTTCATTTCAGTCCAAACTATTGGTTAACCTACTGACTTCTGCTGCACACTCTGCAGTGCTGGCAGACATCAGCACAACACATCTGTAGCTAATATGAAACCAAACATAGGTTTAACCAACAGTGTTAGGTCTTGAAGTCCGAATGGATAACATGAAAGTTATTAGTGAGTCCTTTTTTTCCATTAACTGATAATCCATAATGTGAATGATATTTATTTAAATAAAGATGAATCTACATTTTGCTTTTTTACCATTTTAACTGGAGTGACTATCTAAATAATTAAAGTTTAAGTTGGAAAGGACTTAACTTAACTTAAATAGAGATACAATAATGTTGGTCGAGTTAATATTTATTTTTAGTGTGTAGTTGTTATATAGGCTTAATTGTTCTGATTTTGGATTATGGTCCAGTATTTGTATCTGAAGTATTTAAGTGACAAGCGTTCGGCCAGCAAATATGCTTTTATCGTTTTGTGTGTTGTTGCATCACAGGTCATAACTGAACATAAGTGTGTTATTTCTGGCCTAATGCTACAGTAAATTTCGCCTTGTCATGATAGAGATTGTTTTTATGTAATTCTGTCTCAACACCATAAATAAATAATGAAAGGGTTAGTTCACCCAAAAATTCTGTCATTAATTACTCACCCTCATGTTATTCCACACCCCTAAGACCTTCGTTCATCTTCAGAACACAAATTAATATATTTTTGATCAAATCCGATGTCTCGGAGAGGCCTCCATTGACAGCAACGCCACCCAAACTCTCAAGATCCATAAAGGTACTAAAGACGTCGTTAAAACAGTTGACGTGACTACAGTGGTTCTACAATAATTTTATGAAGCGACGAGAATAAATTTTGTGCGCAAAAACAAAACAAAGATAACGACTTTATTCAACAACATGAGTTGGTGAGTAATTAATGACAGAATTTTCATTTTTGGGTGAACTAACCCTTTAAGCTACAATGAAAATATATGCAATGTGAAATATAACAATATACTGTTAGGTAGTGAACCAAAATGTCTGTCAAAATACATAAATAAAGAACAAAGCCAAAATATTAAATGTATGTATATTTACTGAGTAATCTAAGCAGTATAGTCAAAAGTTTGGACACACTTCCCATTCGTGTGTTTTATAAACCACACAATACAACACAGTTGCTGGAAAATGATGGCATACAGGCAAAACATTACTGATTGGTTTGTCATTTTCATCCTATTCTTACTTATGCTACCAATTAGGGATGTAACGATTACCGGTTTGACGATAAATCATGATAAAATTCCCCACGGTTAGTATTACAGTTTCATCTTTTAATTATCATTAAAACCATATTAGATTACCGCGGTAAATAAATACTGTCCAGCATAAAGCACAGTTTTAAGTAACAGTCTCACGTGCGCACAGCACGCAGAGTGGTTTCGTTTTGAGTGAAAACGGGGCGGAAATGCTGGGAGGTTTTAAAAGAGTGCTAAGGGAATTATACAAATGAATATATGAATTGATTAATTATATAAATGTTCTGACTGTCTTCAGAAAAGAATCAATGGCATTTTGTTTTCATCATCGCTCCATGTAACCTAAAGGAAGTGTTCTTAATCGCAATACTGCTTTGTCCACGGAGGTTACGGGAAACAGCTCTAATTCAGCTTTTCCATAAGCGCCACCTGCTGTCAGCGAGTGGATTTACAGAGATTTATATTTACATTCAGCCTGTGTGCTGTTTCTGTCTGACCAAAAACGGACCGAATTTGCATGCCCTGCTGTAAATTTTGACCGGTTGATGAAAAACAAGCTTATGTGGATTCTACACATTTGAACAATTCAGATAAGCTATCTAGAATTATTTATATAGCAGATAAAATACATATAATCATTCATTAATCAATTATCATTTTGACTTATATATTTTCTTTATTTAAAGGCTGAAATGTGAGGTTTACCTTTTTATTGAACTTTTTCAAAGCTTTATTTGAACATTTACGTTAGATATTTCAACATGATATTAAACTGTTGTCAGTCAAGTTGTCATTTAAAATCCGAACATCATGATTTTTAAATATAAAACTTGGTGAAGCAATTTATGTGTCAGTACTTTTTTAACATCTCCAGCACATTTTAACAATACCGTGATAATACTGATAACCGTGATAATTTTGGTCACTATAACCGTGATAAGAAATTTTCATACCGTTACATCCCTAGTCCAAACTTTTCACTGGTACTGTATATAGAATACAGTATATAGCCTACATAAACAGAATATAAATAAACATTTTTTGCAATGATAACTGTGGTGATCAAACACTTATAATGATGTGACAAACATAGGCCTATGTAGTGGAGGCAGGGTATTTAACAATTGAACAAACTTTATTATTCAAAATGACATCAGTGCACTTAACAGTAAACTTCACTTCACTTATTATAAATAGCTTAAATAACACAAATAGAACAAAATATATACAGGTGCATCTCAATAAATTAGAATGTCGTGGAAAAGTTAATTTATTTCAGTAATTCAACTCAAATTGTGAAACTCGTGTATTAAATAAATTCAATGCACACAGACTGA
>NW_015558721.1:469305-481605 GCF_001515605.1 Sinocyclocheilus anshuiensis | reverse complement strand
CTTCATATATATATATATATATATATATATATATATATACTGACCTGTTTTTTATTTAGTCATCAAAAATAAGACAAGTTCCATGAAATTCTGCGTTATACAGTAAATTCCATTTTTATGACTGGATTCCGCGATTCCATCCATGTTTTCTGCATAGCGGAAATCATAGGGCCCTACTAATGTAGCAAACGATTTTTGCCGATTCCGATTTTCTTTCTAAGAACTATAATTGACAGCATATACAAACAAAAATCTAATTTTCTTTAACGCAAACTTTTATTTTCATAAAAAATAAAGTAAAAAGTCAGTAATAAAATAAGAACACAAAAAAATTGCAAACAACAGTACAAATAAATGCAATAGAATAAAGAGAGCTATGAAACTAAGTTTTTCAGGTTAAGTAAGTTTTTATTCAGGTAAGAAATACTACAGAAATGAAAGTAATCAAATGTAAAATAACACATCCAGACTCGGGTGAAGTTTCAGCTCATCCGCGCATCTGTACACTACACTGAGTCGCCAGTAGCAAACAATGGCGCGCGCTCTGCTGGACAGACTAAGTAGTTACACCATTCAGAAGCATTTAATCGGCGTTATATGTTCTGTAAAAAAAAATTTTCATATCAGCGGCATATTCACCGATACCAATATATCGGCGACAGACTCATATTGGCCGATAATATCGGCTAAACCATATATCGGTCGGGCTCTAGTCTTAATTATTGCCACAAAGTTTGGTTTTACTTTTCTTAGTTTGTGCTTAAACTATTAGCTTTGCTGTTATTTTGGTGTTGCTAATAATTTCCACTCTGTTCTTATCAAATTTGTGTTTGAAATGAATTTTGTTTTGTGAGGAGAACTGTTGAGGAAAAATAATAGAACCCAATTTTAAGTTAATCATGGTGAAGCTGGACGTTCTGGCGGTGATTGTAAGAATGATAAATGAATGTTGATGTCATATAGTATTGTCTTGATTAAAATAAGCCTATTTTCCGATGTTTCTCTTTTCTTTTTAGACACATTAGACACATTATTTGTAGACACATTTCATGATGGTAAGTTTAATTTCCTTAATTATAACAATTGCAGCGTTGTTTTTAAACTTGTAGTCAAGCTATAACGTACTTGATATTTATCATGTATGAATAAAATCATGCAGGGATTAAAAACGAATTCTGAGCAAAAACGTCAAGGTTTTTTTCCTTTCTGGTATAGCCTACTAGTACGGAGGTCTCTTTTGGCCTGTTTTTAACGAAATAAAAATAACTGCTTTATTTATTTAGAAGCAGGGTAAAAAATCCACCCAGTGCTTTTTTTTTTAATCCCCACAGATCATAAGCACTTTCTCAGAACAAGCCATTCACAGATTCTTGGCAAAGTGACGTCACTTTGCACAGGCCCCTCCCACGACTGTTGACGGACACTGCTGTTTTAGCATAGACCCGCCCTGAGTGAGCTGTAAACAGTCCGCCATTGTTTCGACACTGGAGCAGGTGTAGACAAGAATGTCTCCTAAATAGGGATGTAACGTTACACAAACATGACGGATCGGTACGTACCTCGGTTTTGATGACACAGTTCGGTACAGTTTCGGTACAGCAGGGGGGAAAACTTTTTATTTTTTTTTTATTTTTTTTATTAAACAGTGGTTTACTGAACAAATTGCTCTTTCTTTAAACAAACTCAGTTATTATTAAAATGTTCTTAGGGATAAAAATCTACTTCGGCTTATGCTCTAAACTACAGTGAACCCTTTTACATTAGGCCTACCATAAGGTTACAGTTAACAACAGAGCCCAAACTTAAATTTAATTAGGGGCCTACTATTTATTTTTTAAATATAACAAGCAACACTCCGCTTAAAAAAATGTATGTAAACATGTAAATTGCAAATAATGTAGTTTTTAAATTAACTTCTAAATTATAAAAAAAAATCTAGCTTTGTTTTTGAATCTAATTTGTTGTTGAAATATATTCATTTACACAGTGCCTCTCATAACTCATTTCATAACAGATTTATTTAAACATTAAATCACTAACAGGTAAAGTAAAATATAATGAGTATATACTAAGTCTAATATTTCGTGAAATGATCTACTTTAGACTTAATTTATAGTGAACTAACGAGCTGTGGACGATGACGCGCCTGAGGTAAATTAAATGCTATGTGACATTTTGTTTACAAGCTGTTTTATTGCCGTCTTTTCGCGATTGAAAGGATGATTGAGCGATTACATGAGGCAGGAGCTATTCATTCATGTTTATTTCACGTTAAAACTAGTAGTAAAGGAAAAAGGAAGTGATACCGATTTTTGGCGATTCCAATTTTCTTTCTAAGAACTATAATTGACAGCATATACAAACAAAAATCTACTTTTTTTCTCAATGCAAAAAATGTACATAAAAGAAATTATTAAACAATAGACACTGCTTTTCTGCACTTTTACTTTGCACGTCTGTGTCATTTTCGATCTCTCTCATGCTGCCACAACTGGAGCCTGCTTTTTCATTAGCAGGTGTGCCATCCGTCAACGCTGGTGTTTGGCAGAGATGAGGTCTGTTTTTCATCTAAAACTTTGATGCACATCGTCTCAGTTTATTACTTCGACATAACAAAAGATGTGATCGGAAATCAATCAGGAAAAAAGGCATTACATGCACATTTTTAAATCATAGCATGTAAATTTTAATAGTTGCCAGTGTTGATCTCAGCAAAAATATCACTCGCAAATTAATATTTTTTATCGCAAGTCTGGAGCCCTGCAATTGGTTATATCATTGTTGTTAAGCAGACTTTGTTTCACTGCGGCTCATGCCCACTTTTAGAGCTGGTGGTTTGAATATTCCTCATACTTTCGCTTGAAACCATTTGGGTTGTATTACATCCCCACAGAATTGTCATTTGGATCATTTTTGCCCCATTATCATGTCCCAAGCACTGTTTCATATTGCGCTTGCTGCATACCCCAAGTTCTCCCTTACAAGATATGCTCTGCTTTTACAGTGATGTCATGCTCTCATGTAATGGATCACATCAGAGTTCGCATCACCACAGTTGCCCTGTCGTCTCACAGCTCTGTATGTGCATAAAACATGACATTCTCAATTGGATTAAAGGTGCACTAAGCTATTTTTGAAAAACGCTTTTGACCACAGTGACGGACCGAGTCCCAACACACACATTTACAATGATTCGTCTGTTTCATTCCTCAACCTTTGAAGTGTGCGATCAATTCATGCATATGTGGGGGAAAAAAGCAGCGCTGTTTTATCATACTAGATACGTTTGAAAGTTCCGTTATTATGCTACTCTGTGCGGTCGTCACCGGTCTATTAAAATGCACAACATATTAAAGCGTCTTTGGTGTTTCCATGTTTTCTACAAAACAAAACCGGAAATCGAGGGGTTATGACGTCATTGGCAGGCGACACAATGACACTATGGACACGGTCCGTGTCACTAGATAAAATTGCTTATTTCTCTGGATTTAAACATTCTTCGAAACATTTGGGATAATGTAAGTACACAAGTCAGCAAAATATGTAACACTGTTCTAGTGGTTTTTGGATATTTTAATAAAAAAATCTTACATATTGTGCCTTTAAAGAGTCCAGTTTTTATGTAGCCTGTTGATTTTTGTTCATAGTATTCAGCTCCAATAAATGGTTTGCAAAAAAGAGACACAGGATAAATGTTTAATATCATTATTTAATCACATTGGAATCGAAAAGAATCGGAATCAATAAGCGGAATCGGAATTGATAAAATTCAAACGATACCCAACCCTAGCCTGGAATCGGATGCAGAGGTCGCTTGGTTTCTTCTTGATAGGTGAGTTACGTTGATTTTGCTTTTTCACACAACTTTTCTGTGTTGACTTTTGCTTGAATATGCTGTGGCCGGCAGGCATAGCAGATTCCGCCATCGTCAACTGCCAGGGTTGTGTATGTACGTGTGGGCGGAGCTATCAAAATAGGGTCGAGGTCCTGTTGGGGTATGGGCGTGTTTGTTTTGGTGCTTTCAAATATCAACATCATTTGGCAAAAATTGCTTAGTGCACCGTTAAATGCCTCATTTTTCTCTACGGTATGTTGTTGCCTACTCTCAGAGCATTGGTTTTGTTTACCCATGCCACAGGCAGCGTTTTTTCATCATAACGAGGAAAAGTCCACTTCATGAATCACCTCTCTGGCTGGTTGCCTCATTGCTCTGTGGGCCATGGCCTAAACGAAAACCATCTGTTGGGTTCGGGGGGCTGCCATATGCACGGGGCGGTGGTGACTGTAGTTGCCCCGGAATTTGAGCGTGGAAGGTTGGGATCACATGACATGATCTTTTCTGATTGTAAGAAAAGCTCCAGCAAGGCATAATTCCTCTGGGAATTAGCCCATTTCATAAATTCATTTTTGACACAACATAAAATGAAATGTATTATTTTGGGGCCATTGTAACTTTGTGTAGTGTAATGTTAGCTCTGTTTAAAGCCAGCAGATGTTAGTGCATTGTGGCTCTAATTGATGGCCTCTGACCCTGTAAATACCAGATGGAATTCCAGCTTTCATCCAGAATTGTGGAGCTGAACCTGAAAAAGGGATGACAGGAAAATGTTGCTTTTTAGAATACATTTACAGAAGTAACTCTTCACTGATCACTGTGGTTGCCTCTTGGTACCTAGGATAAAAAATGTCAGTCAAGTTGATGCTTCTTCTTTTTACTCGTGCGTCAACCTTGCTTGACAGTAAATTGTTGGTTTGAGAGTTTGTTGGTAATGATCAAGGTCTGTTCTGATATGGTTGTGGATAGTGGTCGATAGGGTTGGGTGATGTGTACAAAATTGGCATCGGACGATGTCTACAGTGAAACATCGCGATGGACGATGACATCGGGGGGCGGGGGGTATTCAGAAAGGCACGGAAAACAAATAACTATTGCTAAACAAACAAACAAACAACAACACAAACAGCAATGGATCCTCTGCAGTGAATGGGTGCCGTCAAAATGAGAGTCCAAACAGCTGATATAAACATCAAAATATTACACAAGTAATCCACATGACTCCAGTCCATCAGGTAATGTCTTGAGAAGCGAAAAAAGGGGGGAGTTAGTTGTTGTGCCCAAAGCGTGAATCCGTATTCAGAAAGGCACAGAAAACAAATAATGATTGCTAACGGTTGCCTGTTAAATTACAGTAGCTACATAAAATTTCACTTTCTGTTTATTTAACCACATAAACGGAGTAAGGAGAGATGACTGAGGACAATGGTGAATGATTTGCAAAATGTGTGGTAAGTACTGCCGCTAACAGAGTACGTGCGATCACGAATCTCAAAAGTGAAAGTGAAACTAAAAAGAGATTGTGCATTCAAAAGCAGTTTCAATGCCAGGCTCAACATCGTGATGTCTATCAGCCATCGGCGATGGACGATGGCATCGTCTATTGGCCCAACCCTAGTGGTCGACCGATATATCGCCAAGGCCGATATCTGGCATTTTTCAAATATCAAAATCGGCCGATAACTTTTTCTGTTTGGCCGATGTGTTAGAGGCGGGACTTTTATTTTGACGGCACTAAGAACGGCAGTGCCTGAACACACAGTGCTCACATTCTCCTTCTTGTTCGCTGTCGCCGTTAACAGTTCTGTCCACAGACAGAAGTCTGTCCAATAATCAGATAGAACTGTTAAAGGGGTCATATGATGCGATTTCAAGTTTTCCTTCAACATATTCTGTTACACCAAATACACAAAATAATGATCTTTAAAATAGCATCATATGACCCCTTTAAACAAAGGAATTAAAATGTATACAAAAAAGTATTATAACGATTGCTTTTATATTGTTAGTAATAGAAAGGCAAACATTATAATACTTTCTCGTTTGCCGTCAGCATTCAGCAAATACGCATTTAACGTTATATAATTTAAACAAATCTTTGAATGACTAATCTAATTTAAAAAAACCTTGCAAACTTAGTCGAATCCAGCTGTGAGATCTTATGAAGTGTGCATTTGTATCCTGCACGATCGCGTGTACTCTGCCTGACGGTTGGTCCGTGCAAATTGAATACGGACAGGAGGAGAGTTAAGCTTCAATGATACGCACGATTGACAAACTTTAAAGTCATGATTTCAAATTATGCTGCGCTTCATGCTTTTGCCCAATGTCATATTCATGTCATTTTCACTGTGTGTGCTGTATGTAAAGTGAGTGTTACCTTGGCTTTATTTGAAAAAATGTGATTCTCAGTGCACACAAACTTCCCAGAATACTGGGTGCCCTGTTGGTTACAGTGTTTACTTCCTTTTTAATTATGTTTTTATTAAATATTTGTTTATTTGTGAAAATACTTTGTCATTTAAAGTATAAGCATGTTTATTTTTCACATTTATTTTTTTAATCCATTTTCAAATGATTTCAAATTTCTTAAATATTAAATAAAATAAATAAAATTATATTGGCTTTATATCGGCCATCGGCCACCCTGCTTTCCAAGATATCGGCATCGGCATCGGCTGTCAAAACAACAATATCGGTCAACCAGTAGTTGTGGACAAAAGGGGGAAAAACATAAATGTGATTTTCTGTTTTGGATCTATTCTAGATTTATTAATTTATTCAAAAATACATTTATACGAATATACAAAAATACACAAATGCTGTTCAATATATCTTTTCTGTATTGAGCTAGTTTTAATTTCTGAAAATAATTAATTTATTCTTTTTATGCGTTTTTACAGTGTTGCATGTTATTACCAATCACAGACGAATCCGTTGAGTTTATGAATGCAATGGCCAATCAGAGGCTAGGGTTGGCGATATGAGCTAAAATTCATATCACGATATTTTACACTGTCCAGGCGATATCGATATTATATTGTGATATAAGAAAAAAATTACAGGCAAAAATATTTTAACCTTATATAACTAGAAAAGGTGAGGGATTGGACAAAGACCTGAAAAGTCTTTTTTTATTGTGCCATTGTTTTTCTCAAAAAGTGCAAACGTGCAA
Organism: Sinocyclocheilus anshuiensis; assembly: GCF_001515605.1. NCBI lineage: Eukaryota > Metazoa > Chordata > Actinopteri > Cypriniformes > Cyprinidae > Sinocyclocheilus > Sinocyclocheilus anshuiensis. Next base: position 474,595 of record NW_015558721.1, on the reverse strand, counting down.
CATGAGGTAGGCCTGTATGAATTAAATTAAATTAAATATTGTGTGTTTTATTTTAACCTTATATAACTAGAAAAAAAGTGAGGGATTGCACATAGACCTGAAAAGTCTTTTTTTATTGTGCCATTGTTTTTTTCAAAAAGTGCAAACGTGCAACATGAGGTAGGCCTGTATGACTTAAATTAAATATTGTGTGTTTGAGTAGGCCAGTGGTTCCCAAACTTTTTCTGCCGGCCCCCCCTTTTGTAGAGAAATATATTTTCAAGGCCCCCCCACCCCCTCTTTTTTTTGGAAAGTCTGTTATGCTCACCAAGGCTACATTTATTGATTAAAAATACAGTAAACACTGTAACATTGTGAAATATTGTCAATTTAAATTATGTATTTGAATGTTTTAACATATAGGCTACTGTATTCCTGTGATCAAAGCTGAATTTTCAGCATCATTACCGGTCTTCAGTGTCACATGATCCTTCAGAAATCATTCTAATATGCTGATTTGCTGTGCAGTAACCATTTCTGATTATTGTCAATGTTGTAAACATTTGTGCTGCTTAATATTTTTGAGGAAACTATTTTTTTCACGATTCTCTTATGAATATTTGAAATGGCCCTTTGTGTCAGAGCTGGAGTTCTTCAGAAATAGAACACGCCATCAGTTTACTGTCATGGATTTGTCGTGTCGCGTCACGCCGCATCCACAGCAGAGAACATCACTGAGTTCTATTTGCTTTCGTCAAATCGCACCGCTCGCGTCTGGTGTAGATGTTGTTTTGGTATTTGTGAATCGTAAGTATATTCATAATCTGCTTTACATTTACGTGGCACTGGAAGGGCACTGGACCCTTTCACAAACTTGTAACTTACATGCTTGGAGCAGAACCATGCATTGTTCGTTTATATCTCTACATGGCTCCCTGCAATACAACTCTGATCCTTCAATCGCGCCATCTCGTGGTCTGTTATTGATTCAACCACAACTGCTACAACTGATAACGGAGCACTCAAGCGGGTACTGAGAGTCATGTTGAGGTCATTAAAATATGTCAAATTAATATTTTGCTTTCAATTATTTACTCAGGCAATTGGCCGCATGATAAGTGGGAAAATTACGCAGTGTAGTCTTTATCACCCTGCAGTGGTTTCTTTTGCAAAATAATCTGCTGACTGTACACTATCCCTCAGCCTTGCTGCACTGGAGTAGGCGATTTGTGCTATATTAATTTGTTCTGTTAGGATGCTCTGTGTTTGATTACTAATGCCTGTGTAGTATGGTGTTGCACACAGAGGACAAAAACGTTCAGCCTCGACTCTTTATCGCCATTTGTGTTAAAATTTGTAAAGCGTACCAAATTGAACAAAACAATATAAATGCAAAATTTGAATTCATGAATATATAACGGTATCCACAGTATAGCAAAATCCATATTATGGAACAACATAATACCAGTAGTCACGTTCATACCGGTATAGCACCCACCCCTATCAGAGGCATTCAGATTAGTCATAGTCAAGTCAAGTCAAGTCACCTTTATTTGTATAGCACTTTATACAATACTGGATGTGTCAAAGCAGCTTTACAGAGTCAAACAGGAAAACAGTTTCAAAGTCAGTTCATTGATGATTTAGTGATGTCATCATCCAGTTCAGTTCTCTTCCAATAGTGTCTGTGCAATCAGTCAAGCGTCTCCAACTAAGCAAGCCAAAGGCGACAGTGGCAAGGAACCAAAACTCCATCGGTGACAGAAATGGAGAAAAAAAACCTTGGGAGAAACCAGGCTCAGTCGGGGGGCCAGTTCTTCTCTGGCCAGACGAAACCAGCATGGCATTGTTTAATTCCAGGCTGCAACACAGGTGCAGAGGACTCATCTGGTTCCCGTGGTCTTGTGCCGATGGTCGTCAAGGTGATGAGGTCTTCACAGGGGATCTGTCTCTGGGGTGGATCTAGTTCACATGGTCTCCACTGACATTAAGGGCTGTAGAGGTCACCATCTGGTCTGGATATGGACTGGATCTGGGTGGCTACAGTGACCATCTGTTTTGGATACAGACTGGATCCGCATGGCTACAGTGACCTCGGAATAAGAATGAAAGAGACTAATATTAGCGTAGATGACATTCTTTTTACGATGTTATGGGAAGTGTTCCCAGTTCCGGGTGACCTAATAAATGCAGCCTAACAATCCTTTAACAGATTTGAATTATAGAAATGTGATAGTGTGTTATGTGTATGCAAGGTTAAAGAGATGGGTCTTTAATCTAGATTTAAACTGACAGTGTGTCTGCCTCCCGAACAACACTAGGTAGATTGTTCCAGAGTTTGGGGGCTAAATAGGAAAAGGATCTGCCGCCTGCAGTTGATTTTGATATTCTAGGTATTATCAAATGGCCAGAGTTTTGAGATCGCAGCGGACGTGAAGGTCTATAATGAGCTCGATATGAGCTCGCTCAGGTACTGAGGAGCTAAACCATTTAGGGCTTTATAAGTAATTAGCAAGATGTTAAAATGTATTCGTTGTTCAATAGGGAGCCAGTGCAGAGTTGACAGAACCGGGCTAATATGGTCGTCTTGCCTGGTTCTAGTAAGAACTCTATAGCTGCTGCATATTGCACCAGCCGGAGTTTGTTTATTAAACGCGCAGAGCTACCACCCAATAAAGCATTACAATAATCTACCCTTGAGGACATGAACGCATGAATTAACGTTTCTGCATTTGACATTGAGAGCATAGGTCTTAATTCAGATATATTTTTAACCTTTTCGCACGTGAGTTTAAAATATACTATCTGAGCCCCCAGCGTGAGTTTTTTTTCAGGCGATCGTTATTTTAGAACTTATCGCTTTACTGTTTCCATGGAGATGCGTCATGTTTGTCACGTGACACACCACAGCCACAATAGCGCTGTATGACACATGCATCTCTTTTATTTCGTTTTTCCTTTTTTATTCAAAATATTCACTTACGTGTTCACTATATTATGAAATATCTGATATTCCAATTCTCAGATACATGTAAGTAAATGTATTTGGTAGTGTAAACACCTTTGTAATGACCATGTTACTTGATCTATAGCGGGTGATGGGCACCGCCATGTTAGTTCGCGCTGAATCCGAGCTGTGGGATTTAAAACGCGTAAATTCACTCTCTCCTCCCGAAAGACATTCAAGTAAGTTTCCAGTGAACTGGGAGAAGTGTAGAATAAACTTTAAAGTTACCTACATATGTGTATATGATATCAATAAAACATGTTGTCAAATTATAATTGAATGGACTATTAATGCCACTTCCATAGACATCGGTGTGTATTTTACAAACTATAAATTTATTGTTTTACTAGTACTTATGTGTATTTAGATGTCTGAAACCTAAAATAAGCATTAAATGGTTGAAAAGACTGAATAGTTGTGATAATATGACAAGCGAGCGTGTCCGTCTCTGGCTCAGCGCCAGGAAAGCGCGAAAGCAGATTTGAATTTTGAATTCAGCAGTTGATCACATGACGCACTGAACGTTCTAATCACACCGGTGTGATCGTATGCTCCAGGGACCAGCCTAGAGTGATCACACCGGTGTGATCCTACGTGTTAAAGGGTTAAGATGAAAAAATGCAGTTTTACAAATGCTAGAAACATGGTTTTCAAAGGAAAGATTGCTATCAAATAGCACACCTAGGTTCTAACTGATGACGAGGAATTAACAGTGCAGCCATCAAGTGTTAGACAGTGTTTTTGGTTATTACATGCGGAGGTTTTTGGTCCAATAATTAATTTTTCAGAATTTAGCAGTAGGAAATTACTAGTCAACCAGTTTTTTATATCAACAATGCATTCCGTTAATTTTGCAAATTTGTTGTTTCATAGGGCCACGAAGAAATATAGAGCTGAGTATCATTAGCATAACAGTGAAAGCTAACGCCATGTTTCCTGATGATATCCTATGGGTAACATGTAAAGTGTGAAAAGCAGCGGTCCTAGTACTGAGCCTTGTGGTATTCCATACTAGGGATGCACGATATATCGTTTCAGCATTGATATCGCGATGTGCGCATCCGCGATAGTCACATCGCGGGGATGTGCGATGTTTAGTATACTGACCGTTATATTTATACTGATTGTTTTCTTTGAACACACCGGACGTGACACGCTCCGTGCCGCAACAGCTAAAGTCTGTCTATACTGGAAGCGAAAAGCGACTGTTGAAAATCATTTGAACTTTGTGTCAGTTCGTCATAAATAGAACACGGCAGCAGTTTACTGGATCTGCAAATCATTCACCATCGTCCTCAGTCATCTCTCCTTACTCTGTTTATGTGGTAAGTTAAATTTTATGTACTGTAATGTAACAGGCAACCGTTACACCGTGTCTACACCGGACGCGATACTAAAGTCTATCAAAGATTTTAAGAAATTAAAGACGCCTCAACTAAAGTCTGTCACTGGACACGACAAAGCGACCGTTGAAAATCATTTGAAATTTGTGTCAGCATGTCATAAATAGAACACGGCAGCAGTTTACTGTCAGGGATTTGTCGTGTCGTGCCACGCCGCATCCAGTGTAGACAGTAGGGGAGGGAGAAAAAAACGATCCATCGATGCATTGCAATTCTCTCTCCAACGATTCTGGATCGATTCTGAGCTTAGTTTGTAACCAGATGCGAGATGATGCTGTGTTTGCTTTAGAAACACCCTTATTCTGCTTGCTTCCAATTCCTCACACACATACACCACTCGAACCTTTCGTAAAATAATCTTTCATAAAGTTCGGAAAGGTTGAAGCGAATTACAAGGACATTTGCGGGTTTTATTGCACAGGATGCGCTGTGAGAGACTCGCGCTTTTTTTGACGTTACACTTGAAGTGTGCGGTCTCGCCCATCGGTATTTTCCTTACAAATGCTCTACGAAGTCATCATTTATGTGGTTTGGAATGCAGTGGACTTATATATTTAAAATATGAACCTCACTAACAGAAGGCTGCTTTCAATTTAAAATGCTGACGCGCGCTTTGTTTGTGAAGACTGCTCTCGCATGCGGCTGTGCGCGACTCCGTGTAAGTGGTTTAATGCACTTATTAATTATTAATTACTTATAAATTAATGTAAACACAGCCAGTTATGTCTTAAGGGATTAAACGGACAGGACAAACCACAATGCTTCTTATATTTCAAAAGAGATCTGTGCGTGAATGCAGCTTAATAGATCTCCCGCTGTCTATGATGTCATAGTAAAAAACAAAGAAAAATCACTCACAGTTCTTGAATGGAAAACGTTCAGATAATCTTAAATACTGAAA
>NW_015558721.1:464570-469208 GCF_001515605.1 Sinocyclocheilus anshuiensis | reverse complement strand
TATTATAATATAATGTAATGTTTCTATGCTCCTCTTTATTATTTGCTACTTGCTTGTATGTTTTGAAGTTATAGTAGTTTAAAATTCTAAATTTGTAATTATTTAAAAAAAAGTACTTAATTACTTGTGTAAATGTAAGGACTTTAAGATTGAATTCGGTAAACTAATAAATTAATAAGGGGGAAAAAAAGTAGATCAAGAATCGTTCTGGAATCGGATCGTGACTCCCAGAATCGGAATCGGATCGTGAGGTGAAAGATTCCCACCCCTAGTAGACAGCATATCACTGATTATAATGGGTTCTATATGTTTTTGTCGTGTCGCCGCTCGTGTCTGGTGTACACAGTGAGAGCCACGCAGATGCACGTGAACACCGAATTCCGTTCACTTCCGTGTCTATTAATGACACATTCGCGCACTATTATGTCAAAATGCATGTCTCTGCAAGTATCCATGTAAACACAGTTGCTTATGGTTTAGGACGGTGAAGGTAAACAAGTGAGAAAGAAAACGGATGTGTAACAGTATATTGGTTCAGAGCAGTTTAATGTTCCAGAGGCTTTCTGTGTCATGAATGTTAATCAAACAACAAAACACAGAGAAAAATCACTTTTGTAGCTTTAACACAGATTTATTAGATTTAATTTATACAGTGAAGACTATGTAGTGCTATTTTACATTTGATTATTCAATTTCTGTACCTGAGTACTATTAGACTTACCTGGAAAATATAAAGCACTGTTTATTACATTTGTATCTTTGTTCTATTATATTTATCTATGCTTGTAATTTGTTTATTTTCTATGCTGATTTAGCTTACTCGCCTACAAAATCACCCCAATCATTGATTTTTTTTTTCAGATAGAGCTATTCAAGTCATCTGGTGATTTTATTTTTTTCATATCGCAATATATATCGCAGAAAAACAAAACATCGCAGTGTGAGTTTTTTCCAATATCGTGCAGCCCTACTCCATACTGTACTTGTGATCGATATGATATCTCGTCATTCACTGCTACGAATTGATGACGCTCAGATAAGTAAGATTTGAACCATGACAATGCAATTCCACTAATGCCAACATAATTTTGTAGTCTACTCAAAAGGATGTTGTGGTCGATAGTGTCAAACGCAGCGCTAAGATCCAGTAGCACTAATAGAGAAATACAACCACGATCGGATGATATGTGAGTTTTGTTGTTGAGTGCACATGCTTCCTGACTAAAATCTGCTCTCTCATGAATTCTCCCATCATAAACAACAAAGTGCAGATGTAAGTATAAGAGATTTATTCATCATTCAGTGTAGATAGCTTAACTGATTATAACGGGAGTGTTTTTTAAAGTGTATAAACTCGCGCTATAGTGAAGTCAGTCATGATGTTCTTTGATAATGTAAATGTTCTTTGCTCGTTTTCTTTAGCTGCTGTTTGAATAACTGAGGAAATGTAAGCATTATAGTGAGTTACTTAAAATGTTTTTATTAAACTGTTATCATTTTAAATATAAATTCAGTCATATTAAAACATATTTTATGACATGACATCCATATTCTACTTCACTAAAAAGATATGATGTTTAGTTAATTAACCATTGATCTTGAAAATGTCATTTATGTGGGAGTATTTCTATTATTATTCTTTCTCTAACTTCTCTAACTTTTCTTTTTCTCACACATACATATCTCATTCAACTGAGAATTTGTGATGTTGTGTTCTGCTTCTGCATAGTTGTGGCAGAACTTCACTTCAGCACGTTTACAATGGCTTTTCCTCCTGACAGTACTCATAATTGCAGTCGCTATCGCTCTTCCAAGGGACAGCTGTCTCTTTTTTTTTTTTTCAGCAGTGTCATTGTTCTGTGTGTTATTATTCTTTCTCTAACTTCTCTAACTTTTCTTTTTCTCACACATACATATCTCATTCAACTGAGAATTTGTGATGTCGTGTTGTGCATAGCTGTGGCAGAACTTCACTTCAGCACTTTTACGGTGACTTTTCCACCTGACAGTACTCATAAGTGCAGTCGCTCTCGCTCTTCCTAGGGACAGCTGTCTCTTTTTTTCAGCAGAGTCATTCTCCTGTGTGTTGACAGGGTAAATTATGCAGAGGTACAGAGTGAATATTTAATGGTGTAACCTTAGGGCTGGAACAGGCCCACATGAGAACCATCAGCACCTCCACTGCGTCAGCTAGGGCTCTTCCACACTGTACTATGATGACATGGGAATAGAATCTTAGAGTAGATAACATCCTAGAACTTGGAGCCCCTAAATTGCCAGTATTGCACAAAAATGAATTTCCATGAGCTTGGAAGTGCCTGTGTATTCAGATGACAGATTAATTACAGGATACCCAATCCCTCGCTATAATGAAAGATGGAGCATTTTTCTAATTCACTTTTAAGTGTCTATTTCCCAGAAGAGCTAAGCAATTACAAACTATCATAAAATATAATGTAACAAAGGTCTTCTGAAAAGCTTGTAAAGTCATATTAGGAGATAAGTTGCAATAGTACTTAGGAGTATAGAATATGTGAAAATGTAATTACCCAGAAAAAAGAAAATGTACTTACCCAGTTATTCCAAACCTGTATTTTGTGGAACACAAAAGAAGATATTTTGAGCTGTCCATACATTGAAAGTCATTTGGATACAAAACAACGGAGTTTGGACCCCATTGACTTATTGTATGGATGAAATATATATATATATATTAAAATATAAAATATTTTTTTAAAATAAACGTATTTTGAGTACCATAGAAGAGAGAAATTCATTGAGGTTTGTAACAACATGATGTTATTTGTATATGGTTATAGTACTGTATATTGTTTTATATTAGCTTTAATGTTTGTATTTTAATTTTAGTAATTTTGCTTTTGTTTTATTTATTTATTTATTTTTTCTTTAAATACTTTACTTTAGCTTTAATTTATATCTGTTTCAGTTTTAGATTTAGTAATTTTAGTACTCAAACTTAAACCGATTTCAGTTAGTTGCCAAGCCATTTTTTCAGCAAAGTTTTTCATGTAATATTTATATTTTATTTAATTTTAGCTTCATTTCAATTAACGAAAACATTTGTAATAGTTTTAATTTTCGTTAACAATAATTTTTATTTAAACCATCCCTTTAAGATGGCAGTATCGTGGAAAATAGGACTTTGTTTGCACTTTTGAAATGAAAGACTTCATTACACCCTGTGGTGTGGAATATGGCTCCCTTAATGCAGTTCCAGGTATATCAGGTGACATCAGTGGCCGGTTGCATAAACTGCTAATACTAGTCTTAAAAGTTAGACACCTGATTTGTTTTCTGCTAGACTGGTCATAATTTTTAAAAGTCAGTTATATAAAAACATAGATTTAACTAATTTAAATATGAAAAGTAAGACTGATAACCACTTGGTTAACTGCTAGTTAGTCAAACTAGTTCTTAAGACACAGTCTTAACATGGTGACTATGTTTATGCAACTGGCCCTAGGTGAATAAGTGCTCTATTTTTTTATCCATTGATTTGTCACCAAACAATCTGAGTTTCTTGCTGCAGCCTTTTATATTCTTATCATTAAATGTTCCAAGTCAAGATCAGGTCAGATCACAATTTCATGGCTTGTTAAACCTCTGTATTTCATTAAATCACATTTGCTTTCATATTGTTAGGACTCGACTCTATTTATAATAGTATCTCCGATCAGTCTGTTGGTCTGCTATTATTGTAGCTTTTTAAACAAAAGAAGGGACTACACAAGATGTTGGTATAAGGCACGCTTAAAATAATCCAGCAGCAAACCTGCATCCTTTCATGGCAGTACATGATGTCATGAGTGTAAAAAGAGTCTCTGAGTGTGTTTCCCCCTTCTTCTTTGAGTACCTCTCTCTAATGTAGTACATATGGCACTACACACTTTCTGTGTCATATCCTGCTTTTAATGTTCATTATGGGACATTGGACAGTAATACTGTCACTTTAAGTTCTATGAAATGGTAGTTGTTTTAAAGGGGTCATATGATGCTGCTAAAAAGAACATTATTTTGTGTATTTGGTGTAATGAAATGTGTTTATGCAGTTTAAGGTTAAAAAAACACATTATTTTCCACATACTGTACATTATTGTTTCTCCTCTATGCCCCGCCTTTCTGAAACACGTAGATTCCGACAAAGCTCATCGGTCTGAAAAAGCGAGGTGTGCTGTGATTGGCCAGCTATCCAGTTCATTGTGATTGGCCAAATACCTCAAGCGTGAGACGGAAATTATAAATGAGGCATTCGTTGCATCCAGTGGGGACATAATTATGGATAATAATGACTTAAACTGTCGTTTTACGCGTTGCGTTGCATCGCGTAAACATAAAACCATGTCTGCATTTGTGATCGGAGAAATGACAAACAACAAGCCCTACTCTACACTGCCCAAAAAACTCGCTTTAAATATATAAAATATAAAAACTCTTTAAATATAAAAAACGTACTTACAGTCTTTGAGTCAGAACAGCCGGCATTGTAGTCTACTCTCCCAGGATCAGGAAACGGTGTTCCATAAAATGTGCTGCACACATCTGCACAAATATTTGGGTTGAAGTGTTCTGGAACAGTGTTGTAAATACAACTTAACCACTGATTTCTAGTCGTGTCCA
>NW_015558721.1:461319-464375 GCF_001515605.1 Sinocyclocheilus anshuiensis | reverse complement strand
TGTAACACTCCAAAGAGAAAGGAAAAATTGAAATCACATCATATGACCCCTTTAAATAATGATGTATGAATGTAATTATTCAATATTTAAAGCCATTCATGATGACGTTCATGATGATTCAAAGATTGCTAATTCAAATAAATGCTGGGGGTTTTTTTCCCGAACTTTCTATTCATCAGAGAATCCTGAAAAACACATATTACTTTCCAAAATGTTAAGTAGCACAATTGTTTTCAACACTGATAATAATAAGAAATGATTCTTGAGCACCAAATCAGCATATTAGAATGATTTCTAAAGGATCATGTGACACTGAAGACTGGAGTAATGGCTGCTGAAAATTCAGCATTGCCAACACATAAATAAATTACATTTATATATATATATTTAAATAAAAAATAGTTATTTCAAATTGTAATATATTTAATAAATAAATAAATAACTTTTGCTAGTTGTCTCAACTAATCAACTAATTGGTATAAAATGACTATAAAACAGATTATACCTAATAATGGGAACACTGCCTACTAGGGTTGCACGGTTTACCGGTACTACGGTAGTATCACGATACTAAGGCTCCAAAATACTGGTGGTACCACTGTATTTTTTAAACGGTAGTATTGTCATTACGGTTCTACCATAAGAAATGTATGTGGGGTAGTCACTAAAATGTTCGAACACTTGTGCCTTCAAATAAACAATACAAAAGCATCTTTTTTGTCTTGTCGCCTTTCTGCGGTGCCCTTTAATGGTGCAAAATGCGGTGTAGAATTCGCTCCCTATGCCTGTTTTACACTGGATGGGAGCCACACATGCTCATTGTGCTTCCACACTGGCAGCGTTTGTAACGCGCACACATGCATCTAACATGCTTTATAGTGTAGTTTGCATGATAAAAGTGATCTTAACGTTAAGATATACATATAAACTATAGTTTTTAATAATTTAAACGAGTCTTTGAAATTTGGGCAAAAACTCCTGGCAATGATGTCAGTGTTTCCCAAACATTGATTTATTTGTGGCGGCCCACCACAATATCAACACTGACCGCCACAAATAGATTTTCCAAAATGCTTTGACTTCGTTGAATAAACATGAGCACTGCACGTTTCAAAGTCAAAACGCAGCACAGGTGTTTTTACATGTTTCTTTGAAGGGAACCGATTGTCTTCAGAAAAGTTTTGATGTCATTTTCATTTAATCTTTCCTATAATGCCTGATAAAGTAGCATTCATGAGCGCAGCACTGCTTTGTTTACAGCCGTTACCAGGGAAACCACTATTTCTGCTGCTCTTAAAGCACCTCCTGATGGCAGAGAATGAATTTGCATTTTCAATAAGCCCATCTGCTGTTTTATATTTACATTATATACATATATATTTCCCCCGGGGGAAGTGCCGCCTAGACTTGTGCATTTCAATATCGTGATAATACCGTATACCGTGATAAAAGCATTGGCAATTAATCGCAACATGAGAATTTGATACCGGCATATCCCTAGTGCCGCCACACATAGAGTGCAAGTCTGTGGGAAACACTGAATGTGTTTTTGTGGATTTATTAAGGCTATTTTTTCACAGCGTTGAATGTTATATGGTGGTTGGGAAACACAGAACTGCCGCACCACCTCTGCGTACGGTGTGAATACTCTAACCTGTTAACCTGGGTGCTGAAAAAAATATGCGCTGCTTATGTCCTGCTTACACGTGCAGTGTGAAACCGGCCTTATATGTACAGTATATAGCTCTCAGTTCGCATGGTATCGCAATACTACTTGGTATCGTGATACTTCAGCTGGTATAGTATCGTAACGTGTTTATGGTATCGTGACAACCCTACTGCCTACAACATGCGATTTGAAATCAGACAGTAATTATATCTAATATCTATCAGAAATGAAAGCGCACTTTCACTCTCTGACAGCAGATGGCGCTAAACTGCAGAAATAATAATAATAATAATAATTCATTTAAATGCAGCCGTTACCCCAGAAACCCTGTAAACAAAGCAGCTGCACTACTTTCTGTTTCTGAATCGTGTTTAAATGATTTAAACAGCCATTCAGATTTGTGTATTTGCTATGATGTTTATTGCTGAATGTTGCAAAAGTGATGCTTTTTTAAGAGACATTGAATAAGTTGTATTTATGTAGCGCCTTTCCATAGCTCAATGTCACTTTACATAGTATATTACAAGCACATTTGCACATCCACACACACATTGCAAACACATGATGCCACATATAGCCACATTATTCAAAATGCATATTAAATAGATAAATTTTTAGCTGAGTCTTGAAGGTGGTCAAAGATGAGATGTTATGAAGGGTAAAAGGCATTGAGTTCTATAATTAAGGAGCATTAACACAGAATGACCTTCCGCTTACAGTGGACAACCGAAATAGAGGGATAGACAAAAGACCAAGTTCAGAAGATCGAAGGGACTGGGCAGGGGAGTAATGGTGTGGTAGAACAGACAAATATGGAGGTGTAAGACCATTGCAAGACCATATCAATGCTTGATATCCCTGATACTAGGGGTGCTCCGATCAGGATTTTTGAGGCCGATCACCAATCGCCGATCACAGAAAGCAGTATCTGCCGATACCGATCACCGATACAGATCTTTTTAAAGCCTTCTTTTTTATAATTTATAACTATTTATAGTGATACTCTAATCAGGATTTTTAGACATTTATTCAGGGCCTGAATTTCATTTTTGAAAATGGGGGGAATTCCCCTCTTAGGTGTCTCTTGTGAGAGGAGAAGCAGCTTTCACACAGGAGTCTGCTACTGATCCGTGGCTGTTTACCACAAACACAACATTTATCCATTATTTTGATTTCAAATCCAAACATTGTCACTGAAATTGCTTTTTCAGCATTGCAATTCTTTTTTTTAAACAGTACAGTAATACAATCTTTCAAAGACGTTTAAACAATAAACATAAGCAACACATTATTCAATGATTTTTACTTTTGCATTTACTTTAGATTTATATATTAAGTTGCTCAAGCAAGTGGCAAAACATTTAAACTACTTTTCTTACGTTATCAC
>NW_015558721.1:456577-461253 GCF_001515605.1 Sinocyclocheilus anshuiensis | reverse complement strand
ATTATTATTATTATTATTATTATTATTATTATTTCTGCAGTTTAGCGCCATCTGCTGTCAGAGAGTGAAAGTGCGCTTTCATCCAGAGCGTCTCTCACATGTTCCGCCATGTGCTTCTCGTCCGGGCTTGTTTACGTCAGAGTGTGCACGCATCTTTCACGCAGCATACAGTGGTGTTGTGCATTTTGACCAGTTGATGGGAAAAGTATTCTTAAAATGCATTCAAAATTCGGAATAATTTGTAATATATAATTATTCACGGTATTTAGAAGTGCCCACGATAACAATATCGTGCATATTCATTACCGTAATATATCGCATTACCGAATACCGGCACAAGTCTAGTGTGTGTGTGTGTGTGTGTGTGTGTGTGTGTTTAAAATAGTATATCGGACAGAGACTGAGACTGTGCCGCTGCATGTCATGCCAAACCTCTCATGGTCGCGTCATCAGCTTGAGATAGTTTTTTTGAGATCTGCCTTTTTAGAGACCGCCGATCAATCATCCCAACGTGATTATCGGCCGATAATGATCGGAAGCCGATCAATCGGAGCACCCCTACCTGATACACCCAATAATTGAGTCAGGCAGGGAAGGACTGCCAGAGCTGTTGGTAAGGTAAATTTGTATATCATCAGCATAGCAATGCAACTGAAGTCCATGCATGCATATGATGTCACCAAGTATATAGTATAAATAAATGATGGACAGTAGTGGGCCAAGAACTGAAACTTGAGGAACACCCTGTGTCAGTGGAGCAGTGGCAGATTTATACACTTGTATAGTGATATAATAGGCTACTTTCTGTCTCTGATGTAGGAAATGAGCCAGGAAAAAGCTGAACCAGTAATGCCGATATCAGAAAGGGGAGAGATAAGTATTTCATGGCAGACGTGTCAAATGCAGAGTTTAGATCAAGAAGAATTAAAGTGTTTATTAACTCTAAATCCATGGAAAGATGTCATTAATCACAAGAAGAAGAGCAGTTTTGGTGCTATGAGATGGGTGAAATCCAGACTAAAAAGGTTAAAAAAGACCATTAGGGCTGCAAGATATATCGTTTGAGCATCGATATTGAGATGTGTTCATCCTCGATAGTTACATCGTAGGATGTGCGATGTTTAGTATAGTGATCGTTAATCCATATGGACCAGGTACCAGGGTTCAAAACGCAGGTGATTCTTGGATTAATTGCCAAGTTTAACCATCATACAATAGGGCTGGGTAAAAAATATCGATATCTCGATTTTAATCAATTCACATTTTTGCGAAATGATATTGATTCTTAAATCCCAAGAATCGATTAGTCTAGCCTGATTTCAGTTAAGATGAAACATTGAAGCGCACCTCCCATCCAGTATATCACAATAAGCATTGTGCGTTGGTACTTTTAATATGAAACAAAGTCTCAGATTTCAATTTATGTACATTCTATTGCAGTATTCAAACAATAAATGCCGTTTTGGCGCTGTTTAATGTGGAGTGACAGATCGCTGTAGCGCCTCAGTTCAACAGATGCGGCAGCGCGAGGTGCACGTGAACTGATCATCTCCTCCACATTAATACCAGTTTCAGCACAAAATAAACATGAATAAACATCCGAAGGTAAGTTAAAAGAAGGAGTACAACTTTACAATCCATATCCTGTCTCATGTAATCGCTCAATCAGTGTTTCAGCCGCGCAAAGATGTCAATATAACAGCTTAATTCATGTAACATCACATTTGCCTCAGAAAGCATATTTGGTGACCATAAACTCGATAGTCAGCCAGAAAAATAAACTGTAGAGAGGAGCATTTTGGTAAATATATTCACCATATAATATTCATTATAATTTTTTACCGTTCTTTAATGCTTTATTTACGTTTGAATAAATCCGTCCAAGTTTTTATGACAGCCACTAGGGCTGGACAAAAAATCGAATGCGATTTTCATGCGAATCTCGTCAGTAAAGCCGCTTCTGGTGATTAGTAGTAAATCTCCAGCATGTGCTTTCAGGTGGAGCGGCATTTACAACACAGCCGTAGATCACTGACAAGCTACACAAAATCACGTTCAAAATCAGCAATGAATCGCCTGCGATTTTGAACGCGATTTTGTGTAGCTTGTCAATGATCTACGGCTCTGTGTAGTAAATGCCGCTCCATCTGAAATGAAAATGAAAATCGCATTCGATTTTTTGCACAGCCCTAACAGCCACTATTTAAATGTGTATATTTAAAAAAACTAACTGAAGTAATTGTAACTTAATTATTATAAAAACTTCATTAAGTGCAATTTAAGAAGTTGTACAGCACAAATCAGTCAATTTTAACCTTCAATATTATAATGTAGTACCAACTGGCTCTCATGTATATTTTACAGCATTAGTAGAGAAAATTTGGCATGTACTGTACCTTATATGTATCCAAAATAATCGATATTGAATCGAATCAAATCAAATTGGTAATCGAATCGCAAGCTTGTGAATGAGAATCGAATCGAATCGTGAAATTTGTCAAAACCCAGCCCAGTGTTTTAGGTCCTGTCCGTTTAAACATTCAAGCGATTTAAAACCATTCGAGTGTGAGAAGGTGCAAAAATATAAATAAAAATCACACACAGAGCCACGTGGATGCACATGAGCACCGAATTCCATTCACTTCGTCTATTTGTGCCTGAAATGACACTTACATGCGAAATTGTCAAAATGCATGTCTCTGCAAGTATCCATGTTTATGGCTTAGGTGAAGGTAAACAATTGAGAAAGAAAACGGATGTGTAACAGTATATTGGTTCACAGCAGTTTAATGTTCCTGTTGCTTTCTGTGTCATGAATGTTAATCAAACAACAAAACGCATAGAGAAAAAAATAACTTTTGTAGCTTTAACACTGATTTATTAGATTTAATTTATACAGTGAAGGCTATGGAGTGTTATTTTACATTTGATAACTTCAGTTTCTGTACCTGAATAATACTGTTAGACTTGCCTGAAAAATATAAAGCATGCTTTATTTCATTGGTATCTTTGTTCTATTATATTTATCTATGCTTGTAATTTGTTTATTTTCTATGCTGCTTTACTTACCTACAAAATCACCGCAATAATTGATACTTTTTTTCTAATAGAGCTATTCAAGTCTTTTTCATATCGCAGTATATATATAAAACAATATATAAAAACAAAATATCGCAATTTGAGTTTTTTCCAATATTGTGCAGCCCTAATTAACATCTAAGAAAGATCTCAATTGTGAAGTCACAACTCTTTCAATAATTTTACTTAAGAATGGTCAATTTGAGATGAAATAAAGCCTGGAACTGTTCATGTTTATATGGTCAAGGCCCGATTTCTTAAGAATGGGGGGACAATGGCAGATGCCAAACTACAGTTTATCATATGTGTTATAAAGAGTGTAACCTCAGGAACACACTTCTTAAGCAAAACAGTTGGTGCAGGATCAGAAGTGTTTAAACATATCATTTAGAAATATCTTTGCAGTTCACAAAAAAAGGTTTTCAGACAGACAGCCAGCATAGGCTAGTGTATGGTGTTTTAAAACATGCTGTTAACCCTGAGTTAGGAATATATAATATTTTATAAATAATAATTGTAATAATAACTTTGATACAAAAATGTTTAAACTACTTTAATCTCAACATTAATGGATATTAACAAAATATTTAATATTAACTAAACAGTAATATTTTTAGTTTTGCTAATTTTTTGCAGTTATTTAAGAATTAGCTTTAATTATTTTTACTTGGACTTCTGTCTTAGTGTATGACTGTGCTAACTGTCTAACAACTAAAGCACAGCACACTGTTAAAATTCAATTAAAAAGCTGCCCCTAAAAAAGTGAATAAAAGCATTTAGGAACTAGTCACCATCAGTAACAGTCAACTAGTCAATGATTATGATCCATCCCTAGTCAGATAGTAGTAGGCTCATTTTATGTGATGCATTCTAGTGGTCGACCAATGTGGGTTTTTTGACAGCCGATACCGATGCCGATATCTTGGAAAGCAGGGTGGCCGATGGCTGATATAAAGCCGATATAATTTTCTTTATTTTCATTCATATTTAAGAAATTTGAAATCATTTGAAAATGGATTAAAAAATAAACGTGTAAAATAAACATACTTATACTCTAGAAGACAAAGTATTTTTCACAAATAAATAAATATTTAATAAAAATATTATTAAAAAGGAAGTAAACACTGTAACCAACAGGGCACTCAGTATTCTGGGAAGTTTGTGTGCATTGGGAATCATGTCACTCAAGCCAAGGTAACACTCATTTTACATACAGCACACAGTGAAAATGACATGAATATGACAGTGGGCAAATGCATAAAGCACAGCATAATTTGAAATCAGTCACGAGTTTAAAGTTTGTCGATCGCGCGTCTCCAGTGAAGCTGAACTCTCCTTCTGTCCGCATTCAATATGCACGGATCGACCGTCACGCAGAGAACACGCGATCAAAATAAAAGTCCCGCCTCGAATGCATCGGCCAAACAGGAAAACTTACCGGCCGATGCCGATATTTTAAAAATGCCAAATATCGGCCGATATATCGGCCTTGGCTATATATCGGTCGACCACTAATGTTCAGCAGCGGCAGCTCTTAAAGGGATAGTTCACCCAAAAATGAAAATTTGATGTTTATCTGCTTACCCCCAGGGCCTCCA
>NW_015558721.1:439570-456099 GCF_001515605.1 Sinocyclocheilus anshuiensis | reverse complement strand
TGCACACTTCACAAGATCTCAACTAGATTCGACTAAGTCTGCAAGGTTTGTGAAATTAAATGTTCATTAGTCATTCAAAGATTTGTTTAAATTATATAAATTCGTATTTGCGGAAAGCTGATGGCAAACAAGAAAGTATTATAATGTTTGCCTTTCTATTACTAATAATATTAAAGCAATCGTTATAATACTTTTTTGTATACATTTTTAATTCCTTTGTTTAACAGTTTAACGTCTATCCGTATTAGACAGAACTGAATGACAACAGCGAACAAGAGGGAGAATGTGAGCTGTGCACGCTCAGGCACTGCCGCAGCCGTTCTCGACGCCGTCAAAATAAAAGTCCCGCCTCGAACACATCGGCCAAACAGAAAAACTTATCGGCCGATGCCGATATTTGAAAAATGCCAGATATCGGCCGATATATCGGCCTTGACGATATATCGGTCGACCATAACATTAGTTCATGTATTTGTGCTGTACATTCTTGCATGTATTTTAAGCTCTCAGATAATGCATGAAAATGAAAACTCGGGCCTTTATTTGGATAGTTGTTTTCTTGGACTTTGGTTTAATCAGAATGAATCCAGTCAGTCATTTTGGTTTAACTGCATGCTTTCATACCCTTTGACCTATGTTTTGCACTCAAATCATGGTTGTGCCTTGACATGTCATGAGTAAATCAGCCTGAATGAAATCCCCCAGCAGTGAATCAGTAGTTTGACCTCTTAAGTCCACATTAGAAAACCACAGAATTTAACGGGTCATTGAAATGTTGGCTCTGAAGGCACGCGCTCATTCCACAATCTTGTAAAAGCCATGGAACACTTAATGTGCATGATCTAGGCCAGAGCGTAAATGTTTTGAAGGAAAATTCATCATTTAAAGGTTAAAAAAAATGTGTAATCAGAAAGCATGTCTAATTAATTGAAATCATAAAACGTATTCAGTTTAACACAAATTGTATTAAAAGTTTAACAAAAATTATATTTTTAGGTCTTTATGAGATGTTTTATTTTTCCCAAAACGTTATGTTTCCAGTTTAATTTTTTTCTGAATTATGTTTAATGATTTAATTAAAAGTTAATAATCAAAAAGCATTTCTAATCAATTGCATTCATTCAACTTTAACAATTTGATCATTTATTATTTTTTTTTACAATAATAGGGCCTATTAATTTTTTTTCACAAATTCTGTTATCTGTTTTGATTTTTGTAATCAAATTAAGGCATAAAACATGAACAATTTAATTAATCTTTTAAAATGTAATATAGTGAAATTTAAACAATTCCTTTATTTTTTGACAAACAGTGTTTTTGGCAGGAAGTGATGCTCTAACAGTGCATGTATATATGATATAAGGATTTGATTACGTGTACAGCCCTACTTTTGATTTAAACAAATTCTGACATTCTGTGTTATACTGTAAATTTAGTTTCTATTACTGGATTCCACAATTTCGTATGTTTTTCAAATTGCAGAAATCATAGTATGTAAAAGCTATGAATGTTCATGTGAACTGTGGCCTTCTTAAAGCATTAGCAAGAAGGCAGTGCGCCATGAAAAACCTGTGGATTCCTCCCACACCTCTTACAGATGCACAGTTCTGGAGGTCCGTCAGGGTGGCAGGCGGTGAGGCAGTGATGAGTGCTCTGTGGTGGCGGTCCAGACTTCACAGCTGTGTTCTGGTCTGTCCGCAGCCCCTGCCAGTACTACATGCTGGAGAGAAACAGACCCCTGTGTGTTTGCTGGTATGTGTGTGATGGAGAGAGGGGGATTTCACACACCCTAAGCTGAGAGCAACTGATGTGGGTTGCTTATTTAATGTGCATGGTATATTTGTTTGAACTTTTACTTTTATTTGACCTCTAACAAATGATTTCAGCTATTTCTTTTGGCATGGAAGCTACAATTTTGAGTGGTCGTCATGATGGTTGCTGGGGATTTCAAAGTGGTTGCTTATTGGCCCACGTTAAAAGATCCACTCCTTAAAATTCAGTTTTTGAGATGTAATTCATGTCTGTAGTAGTGACGTCAAAAGTACCTGTACTTCGGTACCAAGTCGATACTTTTAAAAGCAGAAAGTACTGATAGGCGCCGCGGCTGCATTCAAACGCTCCCGTCTGTGTTTGTGTGAGCACTCTGTGAAGAGCGCCTAAGATTTCTATTTCCATGTTTTTGCAGTGTTGAACCTTCAAACACAGACATTCGTTGAAAATTTTTACCAAAAAAAATAAATTGTTACACTAATTTTTGCTATGGTACCGATAACCATGAAATTGTTCTGGTATTGGTACCAAATACTGAGATTTTGGTATCGTGACAACACTAGTCTTTAGCACAAAAGATACACAACGATTTGAACAAACACCTCAGCCAAAGTATGGGCAGTAATAGAGATGATTGTTATTTAAACCTCTCGTATGCTAAAACATCTGTTCTGTGGAACCTGTACATTGGAAATTCTTTGCTATTACTACAGAGACAGCTGATTCATTATGGCTTAAACAGCAGGAAATATGTTTCTTTGTTAAGCTGAGAGCCTTTATGAATTTTGTCTGCATCATAGAAGATTTTTGTTTGATTATTTTTGCGCATTGTGTGTTTTGGCCTGCTGCCTTGCCTTTGAGTACAGTATGTAAATGTGTTGGGTTTTCCACTGAATCCTTCAGTCCTTTAT
The DNA here is from genome assembly GCF_001515605.1 of Sinocyclocheilus anshuiensis. Lineage (NCBI taxonomy): Eukaryota > Metazoa > Chordata > Actinopteri > Cypriniformes > Cyprinidae > Sinocyclocheilus > Sinocyclocheilus anshuiensis. The sequence continues at coordinate 453,418 of NW_015558721.1, read as the reverse complement.
CTCAGTGTTGTAGTTTGACTCGTAAACATCATTGACTGTGTCTAAGAAAGCAGGTCGTATCAATATTATTGAAATATGGGCCCAAAATTGGGGCTTTGGAATATTTCAGATTCTTCTCAAAGAAGTTTAGAATAGTGAAGCCTTTGTTAAATTCTGAGGAAACATCCCTCCCTGGGCCAACCACCATTCCTTTAAAAGAGCATGTTTAGTAAGAACCACTTCACTGACAATAAGCATCTAATTTTTGCTTGTTGTAATGTTTATCATGCTCGATAGCGTGACACCATTCTGCACTAATAACCCTGTCAGAAGGATCTTGCTAACCTCATTCCCTAATGTTCAGAGCTGAAGTATGTTTGTGCCCATGGTTTGGGAGTGACGCAGTATGTATGTGTCAGCCGCCTCACAGATGGTCTTCTCTATTGCCCAGGCAACCGTGCAACTCGACTCCCTCATGTCTGTGTCATCCCACACCACATGCTCGTCATAGCATTCCAGAACGGGACTGAATCCTCCAGCCATGCCGGAGCCGCGTTGTCATGAAGCCAACAGCTTCTATCATGTGTGTGACTGATGAAAGAAAGAAGCCCACTCCCTGGATTAAAACACAGTGACGCCAAGGGCTGTACGTTAACTTTTTGTTCACATAGCACTGGTGCTACAGAGGTTGAAAGTATTGTGGCACAGGACAAACAGTTGTAGCACAAGTATAAAACGTCTGTTATCATGTCTGAAAACAAACACACGTAATGGAGTTCATCACTTAAACAGGCACTGATGTTCCATACAGAGCACAAAAAATACAAACCATCACAAAAATTGTTTTTAGACAAAGTTTTCTTAATTTGATAAAAATGGAAGAGTGCAGAAACATAACACCTCTTACACCTTAACAAAATATAAAATAAAAAAGAATGGCAGACATTTAGGCCAAAGTGAGCAAAGATAAAAATCTTTGTCATTATTTTATCTTTGTTATTAGAAAATAAGAACAAGATATACATTACAAATACACATTATATACAAATAAAACAGACAGTGCTTTATTTTTCAGGTACAGTATTTAGCAGTAACATTCAACAAATTGAATGAACAAATATTAAAATAAAACACTATATACACTATATACATCAATTATACTTTTTTTAAAGCAACTGACTGATAAGTTCATCAGTCAAGAGCGGTGAGTGATTTTTTTTCTGTGTTTTGTTGTTTTATTAACATTAAAAGAATAGTTTCTGTCATCTGTCTTTCAATTCTGTCATAGTGTTTCATTTTTATACCATCATTTACTCAAGTTGTTTTAAACCTGAATTAGTTTATTTCGTCTGTTGAACATAAAAATAATTTTTGAAGAATGTGGGTAACCAAGCAGTTGCTGGTCCTCTTTTCCTACTGTAAAAGTCAGTGTGGACCAGCTACTGTTTGGTTACTCACATTCTTCAAAATATCTTCTTTTGTGTTCAGCACAAACAATTAATTAATACAGGTTTGTCTCTCAACTGTTTACTTTCATTTTAGACATAACCAACTGTGTTTATATGTAAACCTTGTGTGTTTTTGACAGTATTATATGCAAAATCAATCAGACGCGTAAGACAACTTAGTCCAATAATTAGGCGCTTTTTGACAGGCTCTCAGTGTGAAGAAAAAGCGCATGGAACACACGATCATGCAGGATACAAATGCACACTTCACAAGATCTCGCAGCTGGATTCGACTACGTTTGTAAGGTTTGTGAAATTAAATGTTCATTATTCATTCAAAGATTTGTTTAAATGATATAAATGCGTATTTGCTGAATGCTGACGGCAAACGAGAAAGTATTATAATGTTTGCCTTTCTATTATTAATAATATAATACTTTGTATACATTTTAATTTCCTTTCTATCTGATTATTAGGCAGACTTCTATCCGTATTAGACAGAACTGTTAACGACGACGGCGAACAAGAGGAAGAATGTGAGCACTGTGTGTTCAGGCGCTGCCGCTCTCAGCGCCGTCAAAATAAAAGTCCCGCCTCGAATGCATCGGCCAAACAGAAAAACTTATCGGCCGATGCCGATATTTGAAAAATGCCAAATATCGGCTGATATATCGGCCTTGGCGATATATTGGTCGACCACTAATTTTAATCGTCCACAATCAAAAATCGTCATTTCGCACACCCCTAACTACCAAGTATAATCAATCTCACACACACAAACAAGCACAACGAAATCATTTCACACTATTAAGCGTCTGTGTTATGAACATGCAAAACTATATCGCACGCGTGCTACAGTGGTAAATGTATGTCGCACTGTACAACCCTGGTGACGCCCATTGTTGTCTAACAGGAAACCACTTTCTGTCCTTCACTTTTCATCATGGACGCAAGTCATGTTAAGCTTGAACGTTTTGTTTCATTCTTTTAAATTCATAGTTTATCTTTGTTTTAGTTTTACTTAGGTTTTTTTTTCCCCCAAAAGTCAACATGAAATCAAAATTGACCTATACTACTGTTCAAAAGTTTGGTGTTAGTAAGACTTTGTTTTAATCTTTTTGAAAGAAGTCTGTTATGTTCACCAAGGCTGCATTTATTTGGTTAAAAAATATAGTAAAAACAGTATTATTGTGAATTAAAATTACAATAAAATACCAGTTTTCCATTGTAAAATGTTAAAATGTAATTTATTTCTGTAATGGCAAAGCTAGATTTCCAGCAGCCATTACTCCAGTCTTCATTGTCACATGATCCTTTATAAATCATTTTAATAAGCTAAATGTCTTTTAATGTTACTTTTTTAATTTAACGCATCGTTACTGAATAAAAGTATTCTTTAAAAAAACCTTACTGATGCTATACTTTTGAACGGTAGTTTACTTTCTTAATAAACATTTCTGGTCTCATTATGCATAATTCATTTGGTGCAAACTATACTGAAACTAAATAAAAACATAGTCACCTTTAAAAAATAAACTCATCAAGAATGGTGTAACACCTGTTTTTCATGATCCAACTTATTTCCAATGAATTAAAACCTGCCCTACATATTTTTTTTTTCTTATTGGATATCCAATTTCAATCAGAAATGCATCAAATAATGAACATAAAAGGGTTTGTGAATGACATTTGATGTTGACTGAAAATGACTGAAAATGCAGCTGGCAAAAGGGAGGCAGAATGAATGAACCCAAAATATAAGGTGATGAAGTGTTTCTTAGATGATCCTTTTTTTTATGGTAAGTGGACATATTGTAAAGTATTTAGACAGCTAAATGTGAGGAAGTCCTCATGCAGAGAAACCTAGAAAGCATGTCAAAGCTGACATGGCTACAGTATGGCAGTTGTTATCTTTTTTAAACTCATTTGACTATGTAAATGTATTAGGATGTCTTTTCTCATTCATCTGATATGGAAAAGTAAACATCAAACCTAAGCGCCTATACATACAGAAACATTTTTATTTCTACTTTAACTGTTTAGGTCTACTTTTAGATCTAGTTTTATTGATATTTGTAAGGCTTGCATTTCATACCTTAAGTAGTACTTTCTTTACTGTTTCTAGGTGGACTGATAAAAAACAAAACTTGTGGCCTTACTTACAAGTTGCATTAAGCCAGCCAATCAGCTTGAAGCTGGCCAGTTTAGCTAGCTGTCTATTAGACTGAAACTGGTTATAAAGTGACTTTAATGTTGTGTTTTCTGTTTTGAAGATATTGTTAAATTGATCTCCATGAGAGTTCTTACTTCAAATGCGTCTTTGATTAAATGTTGTTAGTCTGTGCGCTAGAGCTAATTTGATGGTCTGCAATATTAAACTGACAAAGACCTATATTTTTCATATACTCAAAATTTGCAAGTCTCCTTAATTTTGTTTAATGTTTGATTGCTTCTGTTCCTGGTGAATCTCCAGACTGAATGTTTAATGCACTGCTATTTTAGTGTCTTGTAAGTGCTCATTATTTTTCAGCTTGGCTAGATAAAGTGGGTACGGTTTACATGTGCCTGACGCACTGTCAATGAAGTGAATTATTTAAAGAACAGCCATTTCTTCCCTATCATTTTCTCCCTCTTTTCCTCCATTTCAGTGTGTATCTCAAGATTTGTTTTTGAGGCACGCGCTCGTTTTGACGACAAGACGGTAGCGTGCTATCTTCAGCCTCTTACCTAACATGACTGCAGTTCTTACCACAGGGACAGATGTGAAGGGCTAAATTATTGATGACTTGAGTGTACTGCATTCATTCAAGCACTTTATTTTAGTGCATGCATTCTCAGTCATTCCCACATGCCATGAGAGTGCTGATGACATAGACTTTTCTAATTTCCTGTCTTAATTTTCTCATTGTTACAGGAATTTCTATTCTCTAATGATGTGAACACCCAGCAAAAACAGGGCTGAAAAAAAGCTATCAAATTGTGTTATTTATCATCAGTGGTTGCTCAAAAGGAACCCGCAACACTGATAAAATCAAAGGTAACTGCAAGGGGTAAATATTGGCTAAATGAATATGACATTGTGATTAGACTGCAATTTTTCAAAATTGACTGGCCTGTTGGTTGTCTAAACCTTAAAGATTCTGTTTTATTCTAATGTGTTTTAGGTTATTTTCTTTTATTCACTAGTTGTTGGTTGTCTAAAACCTTAAAGGGTCTTTTTTGTTTGTTTTGTATTGTTGTGTTCATCATAACTTGTTACTGTAATTTTTTGTGTATTCATCCCCTTTAAGGTATCACTGCAAAACAGAACACAAATAAATAAATAAATAAAATAAAATAACCAAAAAAAAAACAACTAGTTAAACCACATGCTGGACACTTTATTAGGTATACCAGTTCACCTGCTCATTAACACAAAAATTTAAATGACTTTGAACGTCACATGGTTGTTGGTGCCAGACGGGCACTATTTCAGAAGCTGCTGATCTACTGGTATTTTCACGCACAGCCATCTCGTTTACAGAGAATGGTCCGAAAAAGAGAAAATATCCATTGAGCGGCAATTCTGTGGGCGAAAATGCTTTGTTCATGCCAGAGGTCAGAGGAGAATGACCAGACTGGTTCGAGCTGATAGAAAGGAAACAGTAATTCAAATAACCACTCGTTACAACTGAGTTATGCAGAAGAGCATCTCTCAATACACAACATGTCAATCCTTGAAGCAGATGGGCTGCAGGAGCAGAAGACCACACCGGGTGCCACTCCTGTCAACTAAGAACAGGAAATTGAGGCTTCAGTTCGCATGAGCTCACCAAAATTGGACAATAGAAGACTGGAAAAAAAGTTTGCCTGGTCTGATGAGGCTCGATTTCTGCTGCAGCATTTGGATGGTATTTGGCGTAAACAACATGAAAGCATGGATTCATCCTGCCTTGTGTCAACGGTTCAGGCTGGTGGTGGTGTAGTAATGGTGTGGTGGATATTTTCTTGTCACACTTTGGGCCCCTTAGTATCAAATGAGCATTGTTTAAGCACCACAGCCTACCTGAGTATTTGCTGACCATGTCCTTCCCTTAATGACCACAGTGTACCCATCTTGTGGTGGCTACTTCCAACAGGATAACACGGCATGTCATAAAGCTCAAATTAGCTCAAACTAGTTTCTTGAACATGACATTGAGTTAACTACACTTACATTGCAGTCATCAGACCGCAATTCAGTAGAGCACCTTTGAGATGTAGTGGAATGGGAGATGTGCATTATCAATTAAGGCAGGGGTTCCAACCTGGTACTAGCAGGGTGTATATCTAATAAAGTGGCTGGTGAGTGTATACTAGTAAAATTAGTTGTTGGATAACTATTTTAGTAGTCGACAATCTTGACCCATACTTTGAAATGATATATTTAATGTTTGTCCAAAGGTAGTTTAAAAAATGTATACTTTGATTATCAAGAGAAATGTGGTGTATCCTTTAGGTCTCACAGAACTGATGTTTGTCAGTGGTGTTGAATGGAGATGATTCAGTGGCTAACTTGAGTCCTGCTGGTGATAAGACATCAGCGCAAATACACGTCAGATGGTGAAAGGTCTCCTCATCCACAGTACCCATTTCTGTCATTCTGTCAGCACTCAAATTAGATCCATGATCCCATATAGCTATCATCTGCAGAAATGCCAGATGTCATGCTAGAGGTTAAAGCTATGAAAGTCATGTAAGCTTCAGATGCCTCGCCATCTACTTAATGCATATAACGTTCGGCCGGGTTTGACAAGTTTACAAATGCATTGCATCACATATTCATTTGAACTTAAAATAATTGTTTACCCTGAAATTAATATTTTGTCATTATATACTTTTGTGTGTGTGTGTGTGAAGTGTGTTTGTGTTGGACAGCCAGGATAGAGGGTGAGGTTAGTGGATAGAGAGAGATCAGGAAGTAAATGCCATGCTGCTGTTACTAAGGCTGAGATATCAGTAGGGGTTGGCGTTGAAATACTGCACTTGTGTGACATACATCCTGCAGTGGTGTTAGCCAAACAGCTGTGACTTCCCATGTGTCTGTGTGTGTCTGATTATCACTGCCACCCCATGAGCCAGACAGATATGCAGATGATGGGAAGTCTATCCGTGAGGAACATAATCAGGATTCAGCCATTCATAGCGATGAAAGAAGGTCACAAGGTTGGACTTTGAGGTTCAGCCTGAGCGTCCATGACTGATCCCTGCTCCAACCAGATGCAACTCACGGCGGGATTAATTGAAGCCATTGCCTTATAGATATAAGCAAACATTTTTATTTGATTATATCCATGCAGACTCACTCGAGTTGTTGCTTTGATATGCTAGTGTTGAGAAATGAGTTTTACAGCTGCAAAGTTTTTCGTTAGAAAATCTGTAAAAATGTAGTTGTATACTGAAAGGTTCAAGAATCAGTCAGATATGCTGATTTGAGTAAGTGCATTTGGAGTGCTTTGAGGTTTATCTCTGCAGCTTTGGATGTGCTCTTTTTTTTGAGAGGCTTATGGAGAGCTGATAGTGTGACTGAAGACTGAAGTCAAAGGCTTAAATATCACGGTCATCATCAGCATTCCCAATTCAAAAGATGAGCATGTAAACACTGCTGATGATGGCACCAGGGAAATCAAGACTGACATTTAGTTTTGACACCTGCTGAGTGCAATATGAATATTCCTAAGTTTTCATCTGCTGTTCCTGTTATCAATTTTGTTTAACTTTTTATCACTGAGCAAATTGCTGCTAAACTAAACATGGTGTTTCACAATTAGGGCTGCCACAAATGACTGTTTATTTCGATTAATGTATCGACTAATTTATCGATTAATCTAAACGATTTATTTCCCACAAAAAAATCAACAATTTTACTTAAGAATATTTTATTAAACTATATTTCATTAAACCAAATGAAATCCAAAAGTAAAAAAGTAAAGTGCAACATAAAGTGCAAGAAGCAAGTGTCCATCTCATAGTCCAAATCACTGAAATCAAAGTTCAGTATTATAGTGTAAGATCCAAATCCACATGTTCTAGTCTGCTACTAAAAAAATTATAATCAAAAAACACGTTTTAAAGGAGTATTTACCAGAAATATTATTTACCAGAATTGATTTAGGAGAAAAATGTAAATGTGCAGTATTTCTGAAAAAACTTTTTTTTTTAAAGTCCCCCTGTAGTCAAAGATTTTATCCTTTAAAACTCATCTTTGATCATCAAAATGACATATTTAAATGTTTTTTCTTGTGAAAATAATTTTGTCATGCCTTAAAATAGCTTGAATGCAACTCTACACCCTTGCCTCATTTACTATACGCGGATCTATGAATACACAAATTAGCCCCGCCTCCACTCAGTCACACACCAGCCAGCCATGAGCCAGCGCCTCCTGATCCACGAACTGAACTGTAGTAAACGCGATACAATGGCAATGGCAAGAGGAAATATTGGTTTAATTAAGCCATATGTGTTTGAACCATAAATAAGCTGGTATGCTCAACGTAAGCAAGGAGACTGATGGCTAACTTCGTGAGGTAACATTATCTGTTTGCGCTGGTTCGTACATGGATAATGACTGATAAAACTGTTTTTACTAGCGGACAACTACAGTAGATACTGTAACATTCGTTAAATTTACTTACTTGACGATGTTGTGTCCTCAAAATGCCTTGAAGACTCAAATGCAGCCAAGTTTGTGATTCCAAATCGCTCCTGCGATCATACACATGTGACGTGCGGATGTCAATGTGGGAGAGGTGCGTCTGACTCTGGGCTACTTTTACACTGCTACCGTGGGTTATTATTCAAGTTAGCGGTTCTAAATACAAGTAAATAAGCGCTAACAGCACATGACATTGTGAAAATAGGGGGAAATATTAACAGTTAGCAAAACATCTACAGAAAAAATATAACTGTTACCAGATTAACCTAAACTACAGTTTTAAGGAGAAAATACTCAGCAATGGTGTTGATAAACGGATTGACATTTATGGCGTTTGTCTAAAAGCATATTAAAAACACCACATAGACAACTAAAAAACATGATTTACAAATGATTGAACATGATTAAACATGATTGAACATGACACAAATAACTTGATTTTCACCACAGGGGGACTTTAAATAAAATCAATTAATTAGAGATGCTTTTGATTATTAAAATGCCTTGGAAAACAGACTAATAATGTGTTTTATACATTCTTGTCTGTGAAATGTGCCACTTACGGTATTTTGCCGGTTAGTCGATGCGAGCAAAATGAAGTCGAGGATTTTTAAAAATCGAATAGTCTAATAAAATCGACGAATCGCGACAGCCCTATTCACAATAACGTTTAAAAGAATGGGTTTACTTGAAATGTTCAAGCTGCCGAATTGTAGCTGTTAATTAGCCCCAAAATTTAAATAGAAAATTAACAACTTATTATTGTTATATGTTTAAAGCACCAATAGTTGACCAAAATTTGACACTGGGGTCTTTGAAATTGGTGACTACAAATTAGTATTTGTAGTTAAAAATATCTTTAATGAGTTCTAGTGGATCAAAACTAACTATTTATAAAATTATTTATGGTTGTTATGTGGTCCTAACTGGTTTGGTGGATTGATCGGTCCCAAATCAATCTCTGATTGATTGATTGATTGATTGACTGATTAATTTTTTTCATTTATTATTTGATTTTAATGATTGAAACCGTAAATCCTTAATAATAATAATAATAATAACAACAACAATTGCAATTTGGTCTTCTCTTTGCCATTGTGATGTAGGCTATTTGATAGTAACCTGGAACCACATAAAATCAGATACAAAAACAAATTGTGAGCCTGTGAAACTTAATCACATTGAAGCAAACTGAATTAAGAGATCTGTATAATCACCTGGCCTGATGGGAGCCTAGTTAACCCATGTGACCACATGGCCTGGTTTTTCAAGCAGGGATTTTGCCATTCCATATCTATTCTACATGTTGCTAATTTTGTATGATTTTTTTTAATGAAAGTGTGCCTTGTACTGCTCGATACTGTACATAACCTCCACCATTGATTAGTATTAAAAAACAAGAAATTAAAAAAAAAAAAAAATGACAGTCAATAAATGATTTAACAGTATTGTTTTTCCCTCTCTGTCTGTCTAGTGTTGCTAGATAGTTTGTTAGCATTATGTTTGGTTGGATGATGCAATTAAATCATCTTCAGGCTTGATAATGCTTGGGGCATAAACAGTGTCCGCTAGCATCAGCGTGACTCTCAGTATGAAGGAGTAGTAGGAGGAGGATGCTGTTCAGCCTGAGGCACGTCTTTGTCAGCCTCATGCTGAATTTAGCATCTGGGTGGAGACGCTAGTGGTGACTGTTGTCGCTTGCCTTGAGGCTTCGCCACAGAATCCAGAAGCGCCAACTTCCTCTTTAAGCAAACACAGCACAGCCTAGTTTAGCAAGCTTCCATAGAGGATCATTCATTTGGCCCCAGAGACTCTGCATGCTTGCTGTTCTAGCTTTCTAAGCACAGAAGCTAATGGAGCTGTAAATGTTTTTCACCGTAAATCTGATATTTTATATCACAAATATGCCAGATAATCCAATTTTTGTTTATTTTTCAATTGTTATCTCCTATTTTGTGAATTTGTTTGTATATGTGTGCGCACACATTTTTGTGGAAATGTAGGTCACACTGGCTAAGAGTAGTAAGGTTATATTTTGCACTCTACATTTTACATTTAAAAATGTAGCTGGAACCGCAGGCTGCCCACTCAGGATTGAGAAATCTCATTATAATGTCCTTATTCTGAAGTTACAGGTTGCAAATCAGTTTGTTTCTTCATTGGAACAGATTTGGACAAATTTTGTATTTAATTTAGCTGATAAAAGCATCACAATAATCTACACGACTTCAGTACATCAGTTAACATCTTGTGAAAAGAAAAGCTGCATGTGAAATAAGTTTCGAGGGGCATTCTGTGGAGAGGATGTGGTTAGTGGTCTTGTAGTACCAGCAAGCCCATCTTCTTGGTTACAGGTTCTCTCTCTTGTCTTATTTTTCTCTAATGCATCCAGAATTACTATTATAAAATGGAAGTTCTGGTTAGAGCTGCACAATTCTGGATAAAGTGAGAATCACGATTTTTTTTGTCTCAAATAGAGATCACGATTCTCCCACGATTCTGAACTAAACAAAATAATGTGTGGCAAAATATTATTGCTGCAGTCTATTTTAAAGTGTTTAATTAATTTGAATTAATTATTAAACATTTTAATATACACTACCAGCCAAAAGATTTTGAACAGTAAGATTTTTAATGTTTTTTAAAGAATTCTCTTCTGCTCACCAAGCCTGCATTTATTTGATACAAAATATAGCAAAAGCAGTAATATTGTGAAATAATTCAATAATTTAAAATAACTGCTTTCTATTTGAATATATTTTAAAATGTAATTTATTCCTGTAATCAAAGATGAATTTTCAGCATCATTACTCCAGTCTTCAGTGTCACATGATCCTTCAGAAATCATTCTAATATGCTGACTTGCTGTTCAAGAAATTTTATTATTATTATTATTATCAATATTTAAAACACTTGAACATTTTAAAATATATTCAAATAGAAAGTTATTTTAAATAGTACAAATATTTCAAAATAATACTGTTTTTTGTTTTTTTTGCTGTACTTTGGATCAAATAAACGCAGGCTTGGTGAGTAGAAGAGACTTCTTTAAAAAAAAAAACATTAAAAATCTTACAGTCCACCTAGTGGTGAAACAATGCAATCGACACAAGCGTTATGTGGCAGTTACTTTCAAACGCGGATTTGCTCTATTTTGGTCGCGCTACCATAGACATCAATGTTTGTATCTGAATTATAAACTTTCATCCCAGTATTTCTGTGATAATATGAATGACTGTACGACAGAAATAATACTGTGTAGTTGAAAAGGCTGTTTGTGAAGTTGTTTCTTAACCAAACATGGTAACTGCTCTCTGCGTGTCAGCGGCAGTGCGAACGCAGATTTGAATGATCCGGTAAGACTTTGTCAAAGGTTTAATAGACACGGGAGAATCGTTGTCATTTAGAAATGAGATCGTGTGGTTGTCTGAATCGAGATCGCGATCTTTTAACGATTAATCGTGCAGCTCTAGTTCTGGTCCTGGATGATGATTGGTCAATATAGGCATGCTATGATGCTAACAGCTGTGATGCACATAGTCTCTGATAGTCTCTGTGTCGGTCACTGTTGCTACTCCACTGTGGGTGACAGATTAAAGAGTCTGGTCTACAACAGAAAAAGCAATGGATGAAAAAGAGATGAACGGTTTAAGGAGCGATGCTTGAGAATGAATGCTGCTCATCTTGTGTGTTGCATTGGACAGAAAGTGGCTTTACCGAAAGATGAAATATTTCCATTATGCATGGAAAATTCTAGCAGTGTTGTGTCCGGGGCGCAAAGATGATGTTGCAATAAATGCCTGCTGCATTTTAAAGATGTTCTTTTGTCTCTTCCTCCTCCGTTTCTGCCTTGTACATGTACACAGCTACATCAGGCCTGAAAGTCTCAGGTTGGAATGCAAGTGATTCCTCATAAAATCCAAACTATGCTGTGTACGCCCATAATGCACACAGCTCCAAGGATTTGGCAGTAGCTTGGGCTTTAAAGAGTTTTTCTTGTGTTCTTTTGAAATTACTATTAGTATCCTGAAGTAGTGGCAAAAGAATTAATGAATGAATGAAAATAAGTGATGATTCACTGTGTCAGACACCTTAGTCACATTCCTATATTTTTCCGTCAAGTGGAGGTTTGCTTCCATTGTCAGAAGAGATGTGAACCATGTATAGGGACATTTGCTCTGGGTGGAGTGGGGCAGGCTTTCAAGCAAACTTTGGACTTCCAGGGTATAGGGCCATGATTTCAGAGATGTGGAAAGCACGAATGGACCATTGGAATCCAGTCATAAAAATGGAATTTACTGTATAATGTGAAATGTCACAGAATTTGGCAAATTGTGTATGAAAAAAAAATTAAAAGTAGTGCTGTACAATCAATCATATTGCAATATGGTGTCTGTTTTTCCATAGTAACAAATTGTTATTCAATTTTAATACACAGAATCTAGAAAAATAAAAAGAGAGAAAACAGAATTTCTGAAAAAAATAAATTCAATAGCATAGGGCCCTGTTATAAAAATTGTAATAAATCATTAAATTGCAACACTTGTATGATTTGATCAGTATTAAAACACAGCATTTGGGGAAAATATAACACTATGTAAAAAAAAAACACCATGTAAAGATATAAAAAATTTTATTACTATAATGTTACTATATTTTGTAAATTTACAAAATATTATAAAAGCTGTAAATGTGTCCATGTTAAGCCTGATAACCATTAAATGGCCAATATTAAGAATAAGCCCTTTTTTAATATATTAAAAACTAAAATCAATAGTTTTTGTGAATGTCCAGTATAGGTTGGGTTGCATTGTGGTTGTATGTATTGTGTGTAACACTATGTTGTCATGCTTGGGATGGTTTTTGCACTTATTTCTGGCATGGGAAGGAAATGCCTGCTCTGTGTTGATGGGATAAGAGTGTGTTAGCAGGAAACATGTTTCAGCCTTCACCAGTGAACTTTGACTTTGACCTCCTACAGCCTAAAATCTGCGGTCAACTAAACATTCAGCGGTCAAGAAATGTCATCTGCCTTTGTTTTGGCCTTGTTTTTATTATCTGTGAAATACCATACATTGAAATATCACTAATGAAGACAATCAGTAGAAATATAGAGAATATGTAGTAGGGGTGTAATGGTACACAAACATCACCGTTCAGTACATACCTCGGTTTTGCTGTCACGGTTTGGTACAGTTTCGGTACAGCAGGGGGAAAAACAAAAAAAATTTAATTAAACAGTGGTTTACTGAACAAATTTCTCTTTCTTTAAACAAACTCAGTTATAATTAAAATTTTCTTAGGGATAAAAAAAAATCTACCTTGTCTTGTGCTCTAAACCCAGCCTGGTCTCATGTTTATACGTAGGTATTAATACGTAACATTTACAAGCACAAAACGTACACTTTTGTACATTTTTATTAATGCTAAAACGTACAATTTAGACGTATTTCAACATTTAAAACATACAAATCGCTACAGTCACAGCATGTCGGAGAAAACGCCTTTTGTGGCCCATGACAATCAAAAGTAAACATTACATGACAAGTAAAGGTTAAAAGATTGCAGAAATGTTATTTATTTTAAGGTTTAAAGTGAAGTCGTGTTTAACATTATGTAGGCATATTCTTGGAAAGGAGCTGGCAGCAGAAATCACACAACAAAACGAAATGTTATAATTTCATAAGTAAACAATTTAATGCAATTGAAAACAAGCTAATTCATATGACAACTAACAACGAATAA
>NW_015558721.1:436261-439099 GCF_001515605.1 Sinocyclocheilus anshuiensis | reverse complement strand
CATCAGCTCATTAGTGGAGACTGCAAGACCTGAAGTGGGTGTGTCAGATATAGGGAGACATACAAAATGTGCAATGTTGGGGGTACTTCATGGAGAGGTTTGAAAACCACTGCTCTAAACTATAGTGAGCCCTTTTACATTAGGCCTACTATAAGGTTACAGTTAACAACAGAGCCCAAACTTATATTTAATTACTATTTATTTTTTAAAATATAACAAGCAACACTCAACTCTGAATGTATGCAATGTACTCTCTCTGAATGTACTCTCAAAAATGTATGCAAACATATAAATTGCACATACTGTAATGTAGTTTTTAAATTAAATTCAAAATTAGAAATATTCTTACTTGTTGTTAAAATGTATTCATTTACATAGTGCCTCTCATAACTGGTTTCATAACAGATTTATTTAAACATTAAATAATTAAGACATCACTAAAAGGTAAAGTAAAATATAATGAGTATATAGTCTAATATTTAGCGAAATGCTCTTCTTTAGACTTCATTTATAGTGAACTAACGAGCTGTGGACGATGAGGTAAATTAAATGCTAAGTGACATTTTGTTTTAAGCTGTTATATTGCCGTCTTTCCGCGGTTGTCCCACTGATTAAGCGATTACATGAGGCAGGAGATGTTCATTCATGTTTATTTTGCATTAAAACTAGTAGTAAAGCGGAAGAGGTGATCACGCTGCCGTTTGAACTAAGGCATTTATACAGTGATCTGTCACATCAAATGGCGCTTTTCCACTGCATGGTACGGCTCAGTACGGTTCACTTTTTGGGGGTTTTCCACTGGGTACAGTACCTGGTACCTGGTACTTTTTTTAGTACCACCTCGGTTGGGGTTCCAAGTGAACAGTACCGTTACCAAAACGTGACGTGTAAACTCTGCTGATCACGGATTGGTCGTAGAGAATCGTCACTACCTGCGTCACTGAACTTGCGACACAAACACAAAAGAACCTCTAGATTTAAATCAGCACAGCCAGCGAAGGATCGAACGCAACTGTTTTGAACGAGCGCACCTTTTTTTAACAACCAAAAAGTTTTGTTGTCTGTTGTGGAAGAACAGACGTTCCTCTCGTTGATAGCAGAGGAGCGGATCCAGCCGCAACTATAACGACATGTGAATAATCCCGCCCACTCTAAAGCGGTACTGAACTGCAGTGGAAACGCAAACCGTGCCGAGCCGAACCGTGCCGTACTGAGCCGTGCCGAACCGAGTCGTACCACGCAGTGGAAAAGCACCAAAAGAGACCCAAAACAGCATTTATTGTTTGAATTTCCTGAAAAAAAGGACATAATTTGAAAAATGAGACTTTGTTTCTTATCAAAAGTAACAATATATAAAACTGGAAGTTTCCAATGAAGTTCCGCTCGTGCAGTGGTTAAAACAATGTATTTGTTCGGTACACATGTGTACAGAACCGAAAGGCCCGTACCAACAATTTTCGGTACGAATACGTGTACCGTTACACCCCTAATATGTAATATAGTGCATATATTTAGCAAAATGTTCCTCTCTAGAGTCATTTTTTTTTCTAGCTGTCTAATGAGTTTATGGACATTGAGCTTTCCAGAGGTAGATGTAATTTTACAAGACATTGTTTGTAAGCTGCTTTTTTTTAATGTCTTTACGCGGTTGACATGATACGTTTCAGTAGGTTGTACTGTAATATTCAACATACTTTCTGATGTTCATTCGTGTTTATTTTGTGCTATAACGTAGTATAGAGGAAGAGATGATCTGTTCATGCGCTGCTTACCTACAGGCACCTACAGCAATATGTCATGGCACATTAAAGAGCATCAAAGCCTCATTCATTGTTTGTATTTTCATTATAAAATTAACACTATTTGAAAGCTGGAACTTTTTGATATTAAAAGTAACAAAGCAAAAAGTTATAGCAATTTTTGGATGATAGGTGTGCTACAAATAATGTTTAGTGTAGTTAATGCATCAGCAGAAAACAGCATGGACTAAAAGATTGATCTTGAGATTTAAAAATCCATATCAATATTAAAGAATTAATTCACTTCCAGAATAAAAATTTCCTGATAATTTACTCACCCCCATGTCATCCAAGATTTTCATGTCTGTCTTTCTTCATTCGAAAAGAAATTAAGGTTTTTGAGGAAAGCATTCCAGAATTTTTCTCCATATAATGGACTTCAATGGGACCCAATGGGTTGAACGTAGCAAAACGATCTGTCATTTTCGGGGGGGAAAAAAAAAAAAAAAGATTAAAATGTATATTTTTTTAAACCACAAATGCTCGTCTTGCACTAGCTTTGTGATGCGCGACTTCACACATTAAATAATCCATATTAGCTCGTTTAGCTCTTCTGTGTACTGTACTCTAGTGTTGTCACGGTACCAAAATTTCAGTATTCGGTACCAATACCAGTGAAAATCCACGGTTCTCGGTACCAATTTCGGTACCAAAGCAAAACAGAAAAACATGCTAATTGAACAACATTTTTATTAATAATGTTAAACAAAAATTAAATGTACAAAACCAATGCCATTCTTTATACTTATTTAACATTGTTTCAAGTTTTTCCACAAGTAATAAAAGTATGAAAAAAGTAAACAAGTTTCACCCAAAAGTTTAGTCATAGTTCTGCTGCCACTGAAAAACATCTGTAAACTGTTGTCTGCGTTCCGGGGATAAAATACGCATGTTTTGGCGGGGTTCCCCTGGTAAAATTCGCATTCCAGGGGCTAAATATCACGTTGATGGGGTCGGGGGCAAACCCGCGGACATGAAAAACAACCCGTGACAACAGTGTTAAGCAGCCCAATTCCGTGGGAAAACCGCGGACTTGGCA
>NW_015558721.1:434479-436130 GCF_001515605.1 Sinocyclocheilus anshuiensis | reverse complement strand
TATGATGCTTTTTTAAAGATCATTATTTTGTGTATTTGGTGTAACAGAATATGTTGACATGCTTTAATGTTCAAAAAACATTATTTTTCAAATACTGTACATTATTGTAGGTCCTCTATGTCATTTTCTCCTCCAACTTCAAAATCATCCGACATTGTTGTTTTACCTTTTTTGTAAAGGGTGTTTGATTTTCTTTGCAAGAAATATCCTGGAATGGAGAAATATCCTGGAATGTTTTTCTCAAAAACCTTGATTTCTTTTCGACTGAAGAAAGAAAGATATGATCATATTGGATGACATGGGGGTGAGTAAATTCTCAGGAAATTTTTATTCTGGAAGAGAACTAATCCTTTAATTAAAAATGAGAAACTGATATTGTCGAGCCCCTCCGGAGGTCTGTGCACGCCACTGACTGTGTGCATAAAATAAACCTTGACACAGTCAAAGTGGCCCTCCCAAACTTTTGGCTGAAACCAAAAATTATTGTTTGGCCGAAAAAATTTAAGTTGCTGAAATATCACTAAATATTTGCATAGTGCATAAACATTATATTAAACATTTATCAATCTTTTGTTGCATTTTTACTGAGGAATGCATACTGAGGGATGCATGATATTGAATTTGGCAATCTGCATCTTTGATTTGGTTAAATGTGTGTTGGTTGATACTACATATTTAATTGTTTATGCTTATTCCTACATATAGATTACCTTTGCCATCACTTTAAAAACACTAATAAATAACTCTGCTAAATGTACAAACTATTCTCTGGTATTTTGAAGTTTGTGTAGATTAATTCATTTTAAAGTTAACCATAAACTGATTCACAAAAGTGCACACACGCCAAAGCATCAAACCGTGTTGCTAGGGAATCACTACTGCACCACTGGAAAACAATAAAACTAGCAGGCCGTGTTTCACCTCAGTGTGGAGAGCTGTCAGATTTCACTGAGAGGTGAAGATCAGGCCTCGTGCAGTCATGCATTGTGTTTTGTGTCTCTCAGCTACAGAGGCATGACATCAGCATTGTTTTAATTGCAGCCACTCTGAGATAGGGATACTGTACTTTACACTCAATAAACAAACATCTGTCACTAATTTAATTGCCCAATTTTCATTCAGGATCATAATTGGATAAATGTTAGCTTTAAAGGGGTCATATGATGCTTTTTTAAAGATCATTATTTTGTGTATTTGGTGTAACAGTCACGAACAGCTTGTAACACTCCAAAGAGAAAGGAAAACTTGAAATCGCATCATATGACCCCTTTAATTAAGCTGTTGTTGAGTGAATTACGTGCCCTCACTCAATCAAACTAGGCTATCATTATCATTATGCTTTGATGTGACTTGTATCTGTCATCTGTTATTGAGTCTACAACAAATTATTTCAAATTCATTTAATATACAAATGTTTTGAATTCTCAATAAATATATGCATAATGAATCTTTCATAATGTCTACAATTCGTGTGTTATAATGAGAGGATTCGTGAGCACTAGGGCTGGGCATCGTTCAAAAATTTTCGATATTGATACGATACTCTGACTTCGATACCGGTTCCTGAACGATACTTTTTTCGATACCAATTTTATGAAATCAATTTTAACAAGATTACATTATCTAAAAAAAAAAAACTTTGGTTTTATTT
>NW_015558721.1:433822-434261 GCF_001515605.1 Sinocyclocheilus anshuiensis | reverse complement strand
CCCTTAGGTATCGAAATTTGGTACCGAACGACGAGACGTTTTTCGATACTCGATGGTATCGAGGCATTTCGGGCGTTGCCTAAAAAGTATCGAACTCGATACCCAGCCCACAATTTATTTGTTTTAGATATTTTATGTTTAGATATTTCTATTTTGCGGAGTCCCGGGAATCATTTTATTTTCCTGCATCCTGCACACACGAGTGTCTACCCGCCCGCACCAACACTCGCCCTCTTGTCCCGCGCAGCACTCTGTTGCATCGGGTCTCGCGGGAGCAGGTCTCTAATCTACTGGCACTTGACTCGACAATGCGTGCGCTACATCCTTTTTACAATCTCTAGATTATAAAACACTGCATTCTGTCAGCAATGTAACGCGGCAGTAACGTATAGAGACCTCGGCTTGTAACTATACTCTAATTACTATTTTGAAAATTATA
>NW_015558721.1:426932-433560 GCF_001515605.1 Sinocyclocheilus anshuiensis | reverse complement strand
GCGATAATGACAGCTGTTTGCATAGCTTCTCAGTGAACTACGGCTCTGTGAAGTAAATGCTGCTCTATCTGAAAGCATGTGAAAATACCACATTTAATAACATATTTTTACTGTAAAATCACTTCATAATGTCAGTCGAGGGTTTGAAATAAATCCTTCTGTGAGATGATGTGGCTTCTTACACAGAATAAGGCACGCAACATATTTCATAGTATTTAAGCAGTGATAAAGGCATTGCATTATAAATATACTTTATTTTAATGAAAATTATAATAATAAGAACTCCGATAAACCGTATATTGCCGTAGTCGTGTGTTTATTAGTCACGTTGAATCAATGAAAGCAGTTGAATCTTCTGTTTATTCAGCTGCAGCGATAGGCATTTCCTGGATTACTTCTTCGGGGCATATTTGGAGTTTTAGCGTGAGAGCGCCCTCTGGCCTTCGGATGGAGATTTACTGCTGATCACAGAACCGTGCTTCACTGAAAGATACGCATGACAATCGCAGCTTCTGTCGAATCGCGATCTCGATTCCATTTCGATTTATCGTGCAGCCCTACTGCATTCTGTCAGCAATGTAACGCGGCAGTAACGTATAGAGACCTCGACTTGTAACTATACTTTAATTACTATTTTGAAAATTATAATGTGTTAAATTACTCCGTTACTAAAAAGTAATCAAATTACAGTAACGCATTACTAAGTAATGCGTTACTGCCCAACACTGTACACTACCATTTAAAAGTTTGGGTTATGTTTTTGAAAAAAAGTTATTGCTTATGCTCACTAAAGCTGGATATATGTGATAAAAAATACAGTATAAATGGTAATATTGCAAAATAATATTACGTTTAATTTGTTTTCCATTTTAATATATTTTAAAATGTAATTTATTCATTTGATGGCAAAGCTGAATTTACAGTAAAATACTGGCAACTAAGACAACTACTACTGTAAGAAACATTTACAGTATAATACTGTTAATACTCTTATTCATTTCACGTACAGTATCCTAATGTATTATTGTGTGTTTTTACTAGAGCCCGACCGATATGGGTTTTTTGGAGGCCGGTACCGATATTAGGGAGTAAAAAAAGACCAATACCGATATATCAGCCGATATTCTTTATGTGTAGGCTATACAGTATAGTCAAAAGTTTGGACACACTTCCCATTCCTGTGTCCAAACATTTGACTGGTACTGTATATAGAATACAGTATATAGCTTACATAAACAGAATATATATATATACAGGACGCGACAAAGCGACCGTTGAAAATAATTTGAACTTTGTACATCATGAATGAATTAAATGATTTTCTGAATGAAATTTTCTTCAGCAGGAGAAAATGCTGATTAGGTTGAATAAAACCAAAATTCAGATTAGGAACTGTTAATGCCTTGTGGCCTAATTAGTGCAACACAACTTTTCTTCTGATTAGTTAGTGATTTTGCATAATTTTCTGGTTTGATTTGTGTTCACTGTCTGTTGAGGAGAAAATAAAGGAGAAAAAATAGTGAAAACATAATGTATGCACAAATGCGCAAATTAAACTGCTCGGCCAATGTATTGCCCTCATGTTAGACCATGTCTTCATGCATTACTGCAGCTCAAATGGTTACTTTCAAATGTCGGTGCTACTAAACAGCATGTGTTTTTTTTTGAGGTAGCTGGCTGTAGATGTGTTTGACAACACAACTAGCTTGCTCAACAAGATCTCACCAAACTGTTGCTCTGCAGTTTAATGCCTGATATAGTGCCCCTTGTGGCAGTGCTGAGTGAAAGCATAGCATTATGAAATGTGCATGAAACTAAGCTTTGCACTAGTGTAGAGAATGTTAAGTGGTTGAAAGAATTGGAAATTGGTATGGAGTCAGTATAGCCTTATTCTGTGCATTGTACAGTACCGACAGAGTTTGTTAGTGGTTTATGTATAAGTGGCTTTATTTATTTATTTACCAATATAGTTTCTAGTATCAAATGTTCCTGTTATGCCGCATATCATGATTGTACATCTTCAGTGTTTCATCTCTGATCTGTTTGTCCACAGGCTTTGGATCAGGACAGAACCTCATTGCAGAAGGTCAAGAAGTCAGTGAAAGCCATTTATAACTCCGGCCAAGGTATGTACACAACCACATGCACACAAATGCTGTTTTTGTTGAGGCTGTAATACAAATAAACACACTTATTAAATTCATAATCACTTATATTTTCCAGGCAGTGTCATGTACAGTGGTGTGAAAAAGTGTTGGCCCCCTTCCTGATAACTGCATGTTGCGTTCACTTGTGTTATCTTTTACTAATATTTAAATTTGTTTGATGATCTGAAACATTAAAGTGTGACAAACATGCAAAAAAAAATAAGAAATCAGGAAGGGGGCCAACACTTTTTCACACCACTGTATATGGTAGTGTGCTGTATTTTTAGTGATTTAAAAATGAATTTGCTTGTAATAATGTTAAAACAAATGGCTAGATTACAGTTAGCATCAACATGTTTCTGGCTGATGCCACACCAGATAGTTTCATCCACCCCCACAAACACCTACCTACCTAATCTCTTTCACAAACTGTACTGTATAGATGCATTCTATGCTCAGGTGTGTGTTTTTTCCCATATATTGTTCTATTGAAATGAAGCAGGATCCATTTTTATTATACAGAAACATATGAAACTGTATGTTGGAATTTTTTTAAGGGGGATTTTTTTTCCTCTTAATTGGCTAAACATGCACAGTTATTGATTGTGCCAATAAAACAATATAGGTTTTATTTAAAAAAAAAAAAAAACTCTCCCAATATGTATGCATATTTGTTTCTTTTACAGTGTTAGTTTTTTTTTATTAATGCTGTTACTTTGAACTTTTTATTCATCAAAGAAAAAAATCCTTGAAATCCTGAAAAAAATTATCATTGTTTCCACAAAATACTAAGCAGCACAACTATTTTTAACATTGAAAATAGAAAATGTTTCTTGAGCACCAAATCAGCATATTAGAATGATTTCTGAAGAATCATGTGATACTGAAGAGTGGAGTAATGGCTGCTGAAAATTTTGCTTTTCATCACAGGAATAAATTACATTTTAAAATATGTTATAATAGAAAACAGTTATTTTAATTTATTCACATGTATTCAAATAAATGCAGCCTTGGTGAGCATAAGAGACTTCCTCAAACAACAACAACAAAAAAATCCTCCCGACCCCAAACTTTTTAATGGTAGTGAATATTAAAATGTATGAATTTAGATTGTTATAGCACAATGAGATTTATTAATACATAAATACATTATTTGTCTGATTAATCTCTAAAATTCTAATGGAAATGGAAAATGCATAGAATGTTTAATAGAATGACCCCCATTATAAAAAAAAACCCACCCTGATCATGGTTACATTAACAGAAAAGTTGGTGCAGAAAGTCTGAGGTTGCAATTTGATAAAAGCAAACATTCCTTGAGTACAAAATTATTTGCACTGACGAATGATGTACATTAATACCAGGGAAATTTACCTAGGAAGTGAATGATTTCATGCTGTCTTCAAGGAATTAGACAACACGCTACCATAGAGTCTCGAGCAAGGATGTGTACTCTTCACATGCATGACGTTCATTTGTTTGAATTGTGTTCATTTGTGCTCTTTTATCAGATCATATTCAAAATGAGGAGACGTACGCCCAGGCTTTGGATAAGTTTGGCAGTAACTTCATCAGTCGGGATAATCCAGATCTGGGCACGGCCTTTGTTAAGTTCTCCACTCTGACTAAAGAGCTCTCCGCCCTCCTCAAGAACATGGTGAGTCCTCCATGTGAACATATCTTCAAGCGAGAATGAATGGACACCCAAGACTGAATGGATTTAAAAGTGTGTCTCTTTTCTAGGATAGATCCTGTGAAGTCATGAGTTGAACTGTCAAAACACAGATTGTTTTGGTTTGTGTTGAAGCCCAATGTAAGGACAGATTTAGGGATTTACAGCATATAAGATCTCTTTAGAGCGTATCAGCCTGTGAAAGGTGTTAAAGAGCTCAAAGTGTGTGTGCTTCTACACAGGTTGTAGAGTGCTCTGCATTGGTGTTGGAGGCGGATGCGTTCAGAGGACAGAGATGTGTGAAAATTGTGTGTCTGGCGGATGTGTGAGTGTGAGTGAGAGGGGCTTTTGTAATCTATCCTGCTCTCTCTTCCTGGCAGAAACGTGGAGATAGAGCCATAAATTTTGAGTGTAGGAGTTGCAGTAGCTACAGCGTGTCTCCCTTTCACCCCTCACATGCACGCAAACATACACATTCCTAAATCACTGTGTGAATGCTGGTGAGCGCTGCGGAAGGGAAGTCATATCTGTGTGAGCGGAGGCTCACTGCTCCAGCACTACACAGCTGCTCAACGTGTGCCGAAAAAAAGTGGGAATGTATTATTTTCATTTTTATTTCACTTTTTATCAGTGCGCTGTCTAAATTTAAATTTTCAAAGTGCTTTCAACCGACTGTTAACCAGATGTTGTCAACGAGAGAAGCTTTAAGGTCTTCCTGCGGTTTTCCAGCAAAATAAAAACATCATGATGTTTGAAAATGTAGAAATTAAGACATATATGGTATACTGGTATACTCTGCATATATGGTATACTGGTATACTCTGGTCAATTAATGTCATCAACAAACATAATGAAAACATCTTCTTATACTTTATAAATAGGCCTACTGTGAGAGTTCCATAGTACACTGATAATATCAGATGTAGGGATGTTCATTTCGGTTATATTTCCTAACCGACAACCGACGCTCATTAACCGATTGTTAACCGTTAACCGACAAGATATTTTAAATTAGAATTGAATTAAATTAGAAAGGATAAGTGTCTGTGACCCGTTAAAAATACATTTTTACAATATCATCAATCAATACAATAACATTTGTTTCCCGGGGATTCATTTTACATGCGCAAAAAGCAGCAAACAACAGAAAATCAGGATTCTCATGGTCATATCACATCACGCACCTGCAGCACTTCTGCGAGCGGAGAAAAACATAATAAAGCTAGGCTGTATATACAGTATATATATATATATATATATACAGTGTATATATATATATATACAGTGCACAGCATAAATGAGTACACGCCCTCTGAAACTTAACAAATTCAGCAATTACTCTTTGCTTAGAAGACATGTTATGGTTTTTTAGAGATATAATATTCCAGCAAGTCTGCTTGATCCATTACCAAAGAAGAATGTTAAAATTATTCAAGAAAATACCATTTTCTTATCAAAGTGATAAAATGTTGTGTTGCAAAAATGAGTACACCCTCCTGAAAGTTACAAAATAAAATAAAAAAATAAATAAAAAATTCTGGTGTAAGGTTAAGGCAAGAATTGATCAACAGGTAGGTATGTTGAACCAAAACTGTTAAAGGGAAGTAATTTCTTGATAATTAATTGTTATATGGCCCACTGAATCATACTCAGACTTAATGCTGACAATAATGAAACCACTTGAGAGAGAACTGTCAGGAATAAGGCTCCTGAAATAATCAGGTATTCACTTTAAGCTTTCATTTAGTGATGAGTGAGTTTTTGCTAGAAAAAGAGCAGGATAAACACTGTGAAAGTGTCTCAGAGCCGGCAAAAGCTGTGAAAAGAGTGACACTTTATCTCACAGAGTAAGATGCAGCATGCAGAAGTGACATGCATGGTTGTTTATCCACACCAGAACTACCGACTGTAGCCAAAGTACAATAAACTAATTTAGCTTTTTCCAAGGCCCATATTTACAAAATATAGACTTCTGAGAATCCATACTCTGGTCTCATGAGATTGAATTCACACACCACTGTGTGATGTAATACAAAAATCTGAAACTGAAGGTGCTACCCTCTTCTCATTCCCTGCATTGTTGGGCTTTTTTTTAACATGATAATGAAGATATTCATTCTCCTGAGGTGCTGCACAGATCCACTATAATGATACACATCCGATTTCTTTCTCAGCTGTTTACATTAATTTAAAACATAACTGACTGCATTTACGAGAATGATCGTAGAGACGGGTACTATTGACATAATTCAGTGTGTTTGTGTCTGTTCAAACATGAGGAGGAAATGCGAAAGACGAATCAACTCGGTCTGAAACGCGTCTCTCTGTGTGTGTGCGCCATAGACTGTATAAAAACATGGATGTAGTGTTGATGAATTACAGTTTAAGTCACTTCCTTGTTGGCTTCACGAGAGAGAGCAGGAGGTTGCCGCTTGGTGTGCGCGCACTTTGCACGTGTGCGGCAGAACTGAAGAGACTCTGTGCGAGATGCGGCTTGTGCGGGTGCTTCAGGTGTGTGTCAGACAGCAAGACGAGACAGCAAAGAGTTGTTTTCTGCAACTTATTGGACTTAATTACACTTTTTAATTCTCTGCTATATGCATCGACTTAAAACTTTGAGCTTTTGCAACGTTTTGATAGAGGTAGCCTATTATTAAAATGATTCAGATATCGCATGCCTTTTCGATATGCATATTGCGATATTTACAATTGCAGCCCTACGGGAAATGCTGGCATCGTCACATTTTTTCAAATGTCAGCACCGACATCGGTACTTTTGACAACATTAGTGTGCAAGAAACACATGGAG
>NW_015558721.1:424923-426823 GCF_001515605.1 Sinocyclocheilus anshuiensis | reverse complement strand
ACATTTGTTTCCCTGGGTTAATTTTACATGCGCAAAAATCAGCAAACAACAGAACATGAGGATTCACTTGGTCATCATATCACATCACGCACCTGCAGCGCTTCTGCAAGCGGAGAAAAACATAATAAAGCTAGGATAAATATATATATATATAAAACGAATAAATAGGCCTATATGAGAAACATATTTTTACTTAAATAATAAATTAAGAAAATTAAAGAAAAACTGTGCAACAAGTATATGCAGAGTTTCGATTCATTTTTGTGCTGCGAAAAAGAAAGTGGCATCCTATTTTTCTTTAGGCTTATTTTACAAAAGCACAAAGATTTGTTTTTATTGTGAATGTACACAAATAAAGGCAAACCTTTTACAATTCCGATTATCTTTAGGACTAAAAGGAGTAGTTTCTTCCACTGTTAGAAGGAAAAAACTCAAGTGATTGCGCCGGCGCCGCATGCGCACACACAGTTAAGCATTGCTACCTTGACAATGCAGCCTGATCATTATCATAATAAAATACAGTCAGTCAAACATATGGAAAAAAAAAAATGTAGTAAAATCTGTTAAGCCGTTAAGTGTTATCACAGTAACACACAGCATGTGATGTTATGCAAAACATTTTGTTTTACGTAGATATTGGAATGTGAGTGAAGTACATAATAAATAATAATTTGCCATTCAAATACATCGCGAATATGGAAACATTTGATTTTGTGTGGAATGAGAGACCCAACATTGGTTTCAGTTTCGTTTGAATCTAAATGATTTCGTTTTGGCTTATCGTTTATATTGCTATAGCTTCTTATATTTTTAATTCTTGTTCTTTTCTAAATACTGTTAATTGAAAGGATTTGTTGTGGAGTGAGGGGAACTAAAATAGCCTAGCTATGTTTACAGTGTTTATTAAATTATTATAATGTTTGTAAATATTTCACGTCAGCATTAGGCCTATTTCTGAATGAAATAATAAAATGCGACATACGCGACTTATGTTTTTTTTCCCCCTAAAAACACATTTTTTATACGTGTAGCGTATTTTAACCATGCGGCAAACCTTTTTAAATATTTTGATAAATTACTGAAAAAATAAATAATTAAATGACTTTAAAAACCGTTTAACTGATTGTATTAATCGGTCAAAATTCTGACGGTCGATTAACCGGTTAAACGGTTAAAATGAACATTCCTAATCAGATGGTGATATCATGGTACTGTGATATTCTTCCTAATGATTACAATAATCATGCATTGCTTACCATGGTATCCTTCCTTACATGCTTTCCTTTCTTCATTAATTATTTCTTTACTTTGTAGCCAATATATGATAAACAATTTTCACAAAATATTCTTGTTGCATCTTATTGTTACTACCATAAAATCTAGTGGTTGACATAGCCAAGGCCGATATATCGGCTGATAAGTTTTTCTGTTTGGCCAGTAAATGTCTCCGACTTCGTTAGTTTACAGTCTTTGTTTAACGGTTCTGTCTAATAAATACACATTTATATCATTTATGCAAGTCTATGAATATCTAATAAATATTTAGTTCCACAAACCTCGCAAACTTTAGCGGAGCTATATTCAGTTGGTCTCTAGTGTATAGTATGTTGTATTCATGTCATAATCATGTGTACTGTATGTAAAATAAGTGTGCACAGACTTACAACCAGATTACTGAGTGCACAGGTTTTCTTTTTTTTTTTTACAATTTCTTTGTTTGTGAAAAATAATATAAAAGATTTTTAGATTACAGAACCAAGAAGTTTCTAACTCGAGTATAAATGTGTTTATTTTTCAGGTCAGAGAGTAATTATATAAGTGTCCCAGTGTATTTTATAATCAAAAATCCCACATTATATATACAGTTCTCCCCCCCCCCCCCCCCACGGCAGCACCTATG
>NW_015558721.1:424521-424823 GCF_001515605.1 Sinocyclocheilus anshuiensis | reverse complement strand
CCGGTTATTATTGGTATTTTGTTTACATAGAATACTGTATCTAGCATTAAATGGTAAACTCTTCTAGCTTTTGTCTGGGCTGCCCCGTCACAGGAAGGAAATATTAGAAACATTTAACATTATTCAATATATAGATTTTACTAGTATTGGCAAATAATCATGTTTTATATACCCTACAGCAGTGGTCACCAACCTTTTTAGGCCCAAGATCCCTGACCTCGGCCTTTATGAAAGACAAGATCTACCTATTGAAGAATTGATAGAAAAAGACATCCCAGATTGTACTTCAAATTTGAGGCCTT
>NW_015558721.1:421739-423774 GCF_001515605.1 Sinocyclocheilus anshuiensis | reverse complement strand
CACGAAACAAAAACAGCAGGTCTGAATGAGACGCACTCTCTGACAGCAGGTAGCACTTATGAACAGGGTTGCCAGGTTTTCGCAATAAAACTAGTCCAATCGCGTTTCGAGGGGAGTTCCCCTGTAAAAATCGCATTCCGGGGGTAAAATACACTTTTTTCGGCGGGGATCTGTAAAATTCACATTCCAGGGACTAAATATCACGTTATTGGGGTCGCTTCAACCCGCGGACATGAACAACAACCCGTGGCAACCGTGTTAAAGTAGCCCAATTCCGCGGGAAAACCACAGACTTGGCAACACTGCTTATGAACCGACCGCACTATAGCGTTTCCTTGTTTACCGCTGTAAACCAAGCAGAGTTGCGCTTTATACGGAGAAGAAAATGCCATTGCCATCGAAACTTTTCTCAAGACAGTTCCCTTCAGTGATGCATTAATATAACCCCAGAAATGTAATGCATTTTTGTACTTATTTTACTGTTATTTTTGGGATCTACTGGGACAGTGATAAAGATCTACCAGTCGATCGCGATCGACGGGTTGGCGACCACTGCCCTACAGTGTCAAGGCCTGTATAGCAACTGGTATTTTGGCACATACTATGGTTGCAATGGTAAACTTCTGCTCAGAATGTATACATGGTTTTCCTCCACTGTGCTAGCGTACGGTTATCTGTGCATTCTGTGTGTATTTTCAGTGTTACTCTCATCCTCTTCTGCCGACAACAGCATTAAAATTTCCCTGATTCATTTCCTCTTGTTGCTGTTACATCAGTATGTCCTCTCCATTTCTACAACGCCCTCCTGTGTACCGCAACCTCTCTGGAACGCTGATGGTCTAATTTAGACAGATTACATGCATGCCTTGTCTTTCACATAGCAGGCTATCAGCATTCACACCGTGTCTGCTAAGCTGTGAGACTATTGGCATTGTGCTGTGTGGCTAATTATTTTCTTCCTGCAACTAAGGCTTGAAAGATGCATTTAAGCTCAATAGATTTCAGTCGTCAATAACTTAGCTGTATGAAACGGTTAAACTGCAGAATTAATTATTTTGGTTTTCTGCTATCGCTTCTCTTTCTCAAAAGAGGCACTTTGTTGTCTGGCAGCGGTGCTTTTAGACTGTTTTGACACTAAGCTGAGGTATTTATCATTCTAAAACAAGAGCCTCCATTTAGAGACACTGAAGAATAGTGAGGAAGAGAGGAAGTAGATATAAATACTACGTTGTGGTCTGTCTCCCCATCACAACAATCCTTATTTACGAAAGCTTTACATTTGTATGAAATGAAGAAGAATTTCAGTGTAGTTGTGCTTTGTTGCAGCCGTTCTGTGTGGCGGTGTATCTTTCAGCATTGGTGTTCATTTGCCATCTGCATTATCTGCCCTAAATGAAGAAAATCAAACACAGTTTTTAAAATAACTTTTTTTATGACTAAAATAACTATTTATGACTAAGTCATGTTTAAAATGTATATTGTTCAGCATTTTAAAGGGGTGGTTCATTGCGATTTCACTTTTTTAACGTTAGTGTGTAATGTTGCTGTTTAAGCATAAACAATATCTGCAAAGTTACGAAGCTGAAACTTCAATGCAAATGGAGATATCGTCTTTTAAAATTCTGGCAGTTTAATGCCTACAAAAATGGCTGGTAGGGACTACAATAGGGATATGCCGGTATCAAATTTTCATGTTGCGATTAATTGCTAATGCCTTTATCACGGTATTATCACGATATTGAAATTTAGTTTTAAAAAAGTGCTGTCATAATACAGTATAACAGGTTTAATCACTTTTTCTTATAACAAAAATAACTGAACATTTAAATGCAATAAAGCAATACAGAAAAATGTATAAAGTTAAAAGTTTTACACAGATTAAAGTGCAAAAGAACTATAAAGACCAATAGGTATCACTTTACAATAAGACCTCATTAGTTAACCTTAGTTAATGCATTAACATTCACAATGAGCAATATCTACATTTGCTACAGAAGTTATTAATCTTTGTTTAAAAAATACAAGTCTTAGTTCA
>NW_015558721.1:420746-421096 GCF_001515605.1 Sinocyclocheilus anshuiensis | reverse complement strand
GGGTAGAACAAAAGTCATCAGGGCAGTTATTTGAGATTTGACTTACTAGTCATATGGTGCGTAGCGTCCTAGAGATGTTGTCCGACAGGAGTTCCGCTCCAACTCTGCTGGGGTGCAGGTAGGGCTGGGCCGATAAACAATATCATATCGAATCGCGATAAAATTTATGTCGATAACGATGATAAGCTCTGGACATTTTTACTCGATATGGATTGATCCAAGAGCCACACAGCAGAAATATGTGACAACAGCCAATCAGCGTGCACGTGCACGTCACAGTACAGAGTCCATTTCCTACCGCACTTTGCGAAGCTAACTCGACACGACGACGACAAAAAAAAAAAAAAAGG
>NW_015558721.1:416255-420711 GCF_001515605.1 Sinocyclocheilus anshuiensis | reverse complement strand
ATCGAGATTACATTTTTGCCATATCGCCCAGCTCTAGGTGCAGGCCATCAGCGCGAAAAAGCCTAGGACGCTCCCAGAAAAGATTCCAATTATTAACAAAGAGCAGTTTCTGTTCTTTACACCATGACAATAACCATTCATTTAAAGCAAAAAGTCTACTGAATCTTTAGTTTCCTCATCGATACGTGGGAAGCGGTCCTGACACGATGATCGTCGTTGCGGACGATGTGCGGCGCACCGTCTCGATCAGCGTTGTGTGAGGCGCGGACGTATGAGGTCCACACTGCGCATGCGCCGCTCAGAAGTGACACATGCGGAAGCGCAGGGGAGAGATCAAAACAAAACAACGATCACTTATTAGAAGTACAAATCGAGAATTTGTAAAGAAGAATGGATTTCGATATAAGCCAAGAGGAGACTGGTTTTCCTTTGCTAAACTAAAAAACAAAAAAAAACTTTGCTTCCTTTGCTCCTGTTAACAAACGTTGGTTTTCACAAGACTCGCAGAATGCGCAGCGCTGACCTCATACATCATCCGGCCGGAGCTGCTTCCGTTTACAACAGTGACCGCAAGCTACATTAAAGTGATTATTACGTTTTGATATTTTTCTTACAAAAACGCATCGATTCGCTACAGAAGGCCTTTGTTCACTCCCCGGAGCCGTGTGAGACACTTTTTTTTTTATGGATGGGTGATTTTTATTTCACTTGTTTTGAACTGATGCATGCAACACCCGCTGAGTGCCATTAAACAGCTTGAAAGATCAAAGACAATTTTTTATATAACTCCGACTGGAGAAGAAAAGAAGAAAGTCATATACACCTAGGATGACTTGAGGGTAAGTAATTTATGGACTAATTTTCATTTTTGGGTGAACTAACCCTTTAAGGGTAACAGAGACTACATGCTTCTGTGAGCCTTCAATGAAGCAGATTTTTTTTCTGAAGACTTCCCCAGATGTGTGGCTTGACACAAACCTGTTTCTGAGCTCTACAGGCAGTTCTTTTGACCTCAGGGCTTGGTTTTTGCTCTGATATGCATTATCAGCTGTTAGACCTTTTATTAAGACGTGTGCCTTTCCAAATCATACCCATTCAATTGAATTTGCCAGAGGTTAACTTCACTCGAAGTGTAGTAATATCTACAAGCAATTTGAATGCTCCTGAGCTAAATTTCAACTGTCCCAGATAAGAGTATGAATACTTAAGCAATGGCATCATTTAATTTTTTTATTTTTAATAAATTTGCAAAGATGTTAAAAACCTGTTTTTTGCTTTACCATTATGGTGTATGGAGTGTAGATTGATGTGGGGAAAAAAGTAATTTAAAGCAGTTTAGCATAAGGCAGCAACTGTGAAAAAAATGAAGGGGTATGAATATTTTCGCAAGGCACTGTAGCTATGAGAAGTGTTAAACATGGACGCTCGTGCAGTTGCCGTACTGTATTAAAGCTTTAATCGGGATAAAACCGTATATTATAAGCTAACATAAGCAAAATATCCTCTACTTCTCAATCGGGCTCAAACTGATAAGCGATATTAACGACGCCATTGTTTATAATACAACGGGAGCACATGCCGCTGAGGTGAGGGACGGGACATTTAGACGCGCACTAGAGGCGGTTTAGCCAATCACAACACACTGGGCTAGCTAACCAATCAGAGCCCATCGCCTATTTCTGAGGGAGGGGCTTCATAAAAGAAGGAAATGATCAGGGTGTTTCTCAGAGAAGGGACAGAGCGGTGTGGAATAAAGGTAAATTATGTGAAAAATAATGTGTTTTTTTTTTTTTTTTAAACGAAGCATTAACACATGTTAGACTGCACCCCATAAACACAATCAAGCCTAGAAAAAAACCAGTGAACCACCCCTTTAAGGCAGTAAGATCATGATCTTTACTGGTGACACAAAAGGCACCGAATACAAATAGTGCCATATCAGGTGACTTTAGAAATTCACTTTTTCCAAGTATTAAAGTCTTTACTCATGGTCTTTACTTTACTTGATACAAGGTTTTTTATAGTAACTTTGACTTTGTCTGCTAGTGTTTTTTTTTTTCCGTGCATATAGATTTTTCCATTGTGTTCCATTCATTCATTGTTTCGGTGCCATTTAAAAAAGGCAGTTTTATCCATTTTATTTACACTGCCAGATTTTTTTCATGTTTTATTTAATATTAGTTGGTAGGGCTGGGTTTTGACACAAATTTCACGATTCGATTCGATTCTCATTCACAAGGTTGCGATTCGATTCGATTCGATTCAGTATCGATTATTTTGGATATATATCAGGGACAGTACATGCCAAATTTTCTCAAGGAAAAAAAATCTCTCAAATAATGCTTTAAAATATACATGAGAGTCAGTTCGTGCTACATTACTATAATATCGAAGGTTAAAATTAACTGATTTGTTAAAATTTCACTTATTGAAGTTTTTAAAATAACAAAGTTACAATTACATAATATTTCTACTTCAATTTGTTTTTTTAAATATAAACATAATGGTGGCTGTCATAAAATCTTAATGGATTTATTCAAACATAAATTAAACATTGAAGGACAGTAAAATTTTAAATGAATATGTTATATGGTGCATATATTTAGCAAAATGCCCCTCTGTAGAGTTTATTTTTCTATCTGACTAATGAGTTTATGGTCACCGAATATGTTTTTCTGAGGTAAATGTGACGTTACGTGACATTGATTACAAGCTGTTATATTGACGTATTTGCGCAGTTGAAACACTGATTGAGCGATTACATGAGACAGGATACGGATTGTAAAGTTGTACTCTTTCTTTTAACTTACCTTTGGATGTTTAGTCATGATTATTTTGTGCTGAAACTGGTATTAATGTGGAGGAGATGATCAGTTCAAAGTACCAAAGCACAATGCTTATTGCAATTTATTGGATGGGAAGTGCCCTTCAATGTTCCGTCCACTAGTAGTGATGGGTCGTTCTTGAACGATTCGTTCATTTTGAGCGAATCTTTAATGTGACTCGGGAAGAACGAGTCGTCTCGGGGAGTGATTCGTTCAGTCGCGCTTGCGCATAAGTTTAACCAATGCAGTCTGAGCCGGAAAGAGCATTGATTAGTTAATCTCTCGAGTCTTCGGGTTTGAGTCGTTCGTTCATCACGTGACAGCCCCATAAAGCTTTAACCAATGCAGTCTGACCCGGAAAGATAATTGATTTTTTTAACGTAAAACCTGCTGCAGTCTGTCATTGATGTAAATCAAAATACAAAAGAAAAAGAAATATCACTCACTGCTCTGCTTGCTGAGCAACTTTTGTAGCTTGAATAAAGATTAATCTATATAGTTTATGCATATAGAATTTATAGTTAATGTGGAGATTGTTTTAAGTTCACTTAAATTAAAAGTTGTTATATATTTATGCATATCATAGTTTATGTGAAGATTGTTTTAGAATCACTTAAATTAATAGTTGTTATATATTTCAGAGCCTATTAAATGTAAAAAATAATGGCTTTCAATTATACTGTAATGGCTATAATTAATAGCTAAAATTGAGGGGAAAAGCATTTAATAGAGACATCAGTAGCAGTATTGGTATCAATGATACTGATGCCATTAAACACATTTAAAATATACCATCTTTATGTTGTTTTTACATTAATTTGGAGGTTCAATGTGAAATTATAAATAATATATATGTGAAATTATATGTATATGTCATTTTTTAAATTGTTTTACAGGTGACACTAATGTTAACCTTTTATAGATGTTGATGTTGGGAAGTTTCATTTGGTAGTTAATTTACTGCTGAATATGCATTTTAATTTAACATCTAATTTTATAGGCCCCCCAGAAAGAGATTAGCATGGCCCCCCACCCCCTTGGCCCCCTTCAAATTTTCAATTCGATAATCTGGCCATCAAATGAAGATAATTGAATAGCCCTGCTCTATAGGCCTATACTTTCATACTCTTAAGTTGAGCTTTTTTATTATTATTTTTATATTATAAAGTTTTTCTACTGTTTGTTGAATACTGGTTTTTGTTTAAAAATAGACAGAATGGTGTAGATTTGTTGATTATTATATTGGTTATTATAAAGGTTATCGGCTACAACATAAACAATTATTGGATAGCAATATCAGCCATATTTCTTAGGGGTGCACAATATATCGACGTGCCATCTCCTTATTTTATAATTATTATTTTTTCTCAATGTGTTTTAATTTGTATTATTTTAACAAAATGTTTTATATTTATAATATCATTCATGTATTGTTGGTTATTGTCCATAACATAAAAACAATTATCCATAATTTCATTATCTGTGCATCCCTGTATTCTTGGCAAATAAACACATATGGAGTATACAGTGTAAATTATTTTAATGTAATTTAAATGCACAATATGTAATTTTCGCCCGCTAGAGGGCGCGTATTCAAAATAAACAAAGAGACAAAGGCGTAGTTTGATGAC